>NC_068410.1:2070783-2118283 GCF_023724105.1 Carassius gibelio | reverse complement strand
ATAAAAATGCTAACTTTAATGCCATTTATTAATTTTTTGGCTTTTGTTTTGTCTGTATTTAATTTTTTTTTCTTTTGCAGTTTAACCACCCGGCTTGTATAATTATCCTCCTCTAGTTATTGACTATAGTTTAATGAAATTATGTAAATATTTCTCTTTGTTTTTTTTGTTTTTTTGCTTTAAGTATTTAATTAAGAGAAATTAATGCCTCTTTTCACATTTGAAACTGGAAGAGATAATAAAGAGCATTGCAATGAAAAAATGACAAAAAAACGTGTTGTTTTTGGTTTTTGAGCTGAGATTTTGTCTCTTATTTCAGCATAAAATAAATCGACAAGATTTATCATGAGCTGAATATGTTGATCACAGACTGTCTAGAATTAACTGGTTTTTGATTACTTGAATTTGCTGTTATCTGTCAGATTTGATCATCTTTTATGACTCTCTTTTCATAAATACCCATAAATATCCTCATATGAGCCACTAATAATCATCAAACCATAAACAATTGTAATGAAGGGTTTTTACAGTACATCCTTTTTATCATTTATATTAAAATATCTTATTGTAGGCATTAACTCGGATTAATATTTTACTAATTTCCTGAGATGGCATCTTTCTTAATTTACAAAATGTTATGATTAATTTGGATGATCACTTAAATTTTTTTTTTAGGTCATGTTTCTCTATACATGTAGTGTCCTATTTTTTAAATTGGTAAAATTAGTTTTTTCCACTGCCTATTTACATTTATGGATGAAGTAGTTTATATAGGCTATGAGTAAATACACTTTAAATACATTATATACCAAGTCAATATTATACTTTTCTTTGAGTTGCAATGCAATCTTAGTACTATGTTTAACAAAAATAGCCAAATCACATCTAAATCATTTAGTATCGATGCTTGCTTCCCTTTTTCCATCAGTCCAGACAGGAAGAGGCTGTGTTGACCTACAGGTGGCGCTGTAACACTGCAGGACAGAGACCTGTAACACTGCAGACAGACAGAGAAATGCAGAAAGCATCAAAGAGAATAAAAGGCTGTAATCATTAATAAGTTGAGCTCCAAAGAGTGAAAATGTTGCTGCAGATGTTCTCTGTTCTTCACACAGTAACCCCGCCCCCACCCCGTGACGCGTCAGAAGCTGATTTAAATATTTAGAAAACTAATCACGTGTTTTTTGAGAGAAAACAGGTCTGCGATGTATTTCATCCCAAAGTCAAAAGAATATAAAACAGCATAATATTTTGCAACAAGAAAATGAAACCCGATAACTAACATATTTATCATTTTCCTAATTTAATATTTTTATTCATTAACATAATTTGTTTTAGATTTTGATTGTTGACAGTTTAACCTTGGGTTCTACTGTAATGCACCTTAAAATATTTTAAAATGGTAACTATAGAATAGTTTTTATTGCATCGCTTTCTTTATTAATTTCTTTATTATACAGTGATTTTTTTTTTTATATATATATAACGCAGGGAGAATGCAAATGCCTACAAAAAAAAACGTAATGCCTTAAAACATGACTTGCATTGTCTTTTCTTAGAATATTTGGTATTTCCCTATTTCTTTGGAGAAGGGCTTACTTCTAGACTGCTCTTCAAAAAAAAAAAAAAAGAAAAAAAAAATCCCCTTTACTTTTAAGTGACCTGTGGAAATCAATGCTAATGCTAAAAAATGGGTTTATGGAATAAATCGGATGTAAGTGGTGTGTTGAGTGTCTAAATCTGTAATTGATGATAATTATCAGACCTGTGGTTCAACTGGATTAAAAAGCCTTGTTTAAACATCTCAAGCGATCAGATTTAGCTTGATTTGATTTAAATTACGATCGGATTGAAAGGGGATATGCACAACTTAATTTGATCGATAAGAAAAAGTGAAGAAAAAACTGTTCTGGCATGTCTTCTGGTATATGTTGTAAAGCAAAAAGAACGATTATACTCCGGTTGCTCCAGTTATCGCGGTAGTTTTTTTCTGGACAACTGCGCATGCGCATAAGTGTTAATTATGTTTCCGATGCGCATAAAAATAAAAAATCTGTGTTTTTGCAATGTTCCTTTACAAATCCAAAAGAGGATAGCCTACACATTATTTTTTTTATCAGAACTATATTATTTAAGATATTTCCGCCTGCAGCATCAACATCTTTAAGGGAAATCTGCGGTCTTGTTCGCCCTGTGGTTAATACAGAGATGAGGTTTATTCCCAGAGAAGCCGAACGCGTCCGCATCAAAGAGAAGATGGAGATCGAGCGCTTTTATCCCGGTGTAAACAAACCGAGCATCTACGATCCCTCCAGAGACCCGAGCAAGTGTTCACACATGAAGATTATAGCTTCCCCATGAGAGACTGAGAGATGGATCGAGGAAAAACTTGCTGACTTAAGATCAAAATATGACACACACACACAGATTTTATAGAGACATTGGTATCAGCTTGTAGTGTTTTAAAACCGTTCAAAGGTAATTATGACAAAAACATTTATACTAGCCTATATAGTGTGTGTGTGTGTAGGCTATAATCAATCTGTCTGTCCATCCATCCATTTACAGGGACGTTGTATCACATTTAGCTCACTTCTGGAGACTATTTTGTCCGCAGCCTATAGTTGAGTAATCACGCTTTTATTTATTTCTCCCGCAGCCACGCGTTCCATCAAGAAGCTGTGGGCGGGGTCAGCGCAGGATCTGTCCAATCATAGCTCATTGCGCATCCCGCGGCTCGCTTATAAAGCTTGTTTCCGCATGTGTTTCTCAGCCTCCAGTGCCTCCAGCTCGCCACGGACCGGGTCCGGTGTGTGTTTGAACGGAACCGAGACGCCAATGAGAGGAGAGAAGCGCTGTCCATCCACCCCTCTAGAAGTGAGATTCTCTATCTCTATATATTACTATATACCAGATATGTTATGATTGAATTAAACCGTGTTTCAGTGTGATGTCAGATTCTTTGGTGATTCTCTTATTAGTCGCGGTCAAGGACGAACAGCCTGTAGCTATTTGTTCTGAAAACAGCTGGTTTGCGCTGTTAATGTGTGGAGAACAGCTGCTCTGCATAATAGCTATATAATATGTAGCTATATATCGGATGTACATGTAATTTGTAGCTATATTTAATATGATGCTATATTTAGTAGAACAGATGTTCACTGGCTTATGTGACCCAAAACCAGTTATAAGGGTGAATTATTTCAGTATCTGAAAGCTGAATAAATCCTCTCTCTATTGATGTATGGTTTTTTTAGGAGGACAATATTTGTCTGAGATACAACTATTTGAAAATCTGGAATCTGAGGGAGCAAAAAAAAAAAAAAAAAAAAGTTGTTCAAATTAATTCTTAGCAATGCATATTACTAATTTAAAATTAAGTTTTGATATATCTACGGTAGGAAATTCACAAAATATATTCATGGAACATGATCTTTACCTAATATCCTAATGCTTTTTGGCATAAAAGAAAAATAATACTAATTTTGACCCATAGAATGTATGGTTGGCAGTTTAGTCCTATTTCTAGAAAAGGAGTCTGTGCCTGTAAAGAACGGCAGGTTTTCGTCTGTATCTGTCTGGGAAAACATATGTGTCTGTTAGAAAGGCAGTTTAGTCTGTATGTAGCAAACAAGTCTATATAGTCCACACATCTGGGAGAAAAGCTCATATTTGGGGGCAACGCTGGTTTAATCTGTTGAATTTGGGAAAACCTTTGTATATGTCTGGGAGTGTCATTTTAAGTTGGTTTAGTCCACATGTGTCTGGAAGAAAGGCAGTATTAGATTAGATAAGATTAGATTAGATTCAACTTTATTGTCATTGCACATGTAAGGTACAAAGCAACGATATGCAGTTAACATACAAGTGCAATAAGCAGTGAGTACAGGATACACACACAGTGTTTACAATATGTTACAAAGTGTACAATAAATATACAGATAAGGCAGTACTATGGACATCATTTTCCTGAGTCTGCTGGTCCTTGTCAGGAGACTCCTGAATCAACTCCTGGAGGGCAGGAGGTTAAACAGTCTATGGTCAAGGTGAGAGGAGTCCTTAAGAATGCTGTGAGCTCGACATAGACCGTGTTTTCTCTGGATAAATAGTGTTGTCTCTGGGGCCAATCACCGTTTTGTCATCTGCAAACTTAATGATGGAGATGGATCCATGCACAGGCCTACAGTAGAGGGTGTAGAGGGAGAAGAGGAATGGGCTCAGGACATAGCCCTGTGGTACACCCGTGTTGAGTGTGATGGAGGTGCTGCAGGTGTGGCCTGACCTAACATGCTGGTCTGTTTTTTTTTTTTCAGAAATGTTGGGCATGTATAAATGTCACCAACAACAGTTTATTGTAGTCTTTGCATTTGGGAGAAAAACTGGTTTTGTTCATATATTTGTTTGGAAGAACTATGATTTAGACTGTTTGCATTTGGAGAAAAGATGGTTTAGTCTGTATATCTGTGGCGAACAGTTATTTTGAGTGTGTTTGCAGAAATGCAGTATAGTCCATATATGCGGAACACAACATTGTAAACCATTTCATCTGAAAGAATCCAATTGTTTAGTCTGTAAATGTTTAAGAGCATCAGTTTTCTTGTTTTTAACTGGAAAATAGTTGTTTTAGTCCATTTTTTTTAATGGAAGAAAGCCATTTTAGTCCATATATTTGGACTGAACAATATTTTGTGCATTTGTGTTTGAGAAACTGTAGTTTAGTCCATGTACGTGCGGAACCCAACAGTTAAAACCCTTTGCATTTGGTAGAAAAGCTGGTTTTGTTCATATGTATCTAAAATAACCAGTTGAATTCATTTGCATTCTGAGAAATACTGGTTTAGAGTCTATATTTGTGGTGAACAACTTTTTAGTGTGTATGCAGAAATGTAGTCCATATATGTGTGGAGAACAACAGTTTAAGCCATTTGCATCTTGAAGAACTGATGCTTTATAGTCTCTAAACCATAATTTTAATGAGCTTTTAAAAGAAAAACAGTTGGTTTAGTCCATAAATGGGTGGAAAACATCAGTTAAAGCGCCTTTCAATTTGGGAGAAACGCTGGTTTAGTCTACATATTTGAGGCGAACAGATGTTTTTAGTATGTTTGTGTTTGCAGAAATGCAACATGGAAATAATGCACAACAGTTTAAACCATTTGAGACCTGGGAGAATCACCGGTTTAGTCTCTGTGTGTGTGTTGGTTTTTCTTCAGCGCAGGACTAGAGTTGTCAGACTAGCGCACACTGATTGTTTGTGAGAGCAGCAAGAGAGGAATAGAGATGGAGACAAGGCTACGCAAGCGCTTCTGCTGTCTCTTAGCATGCATGCGGCTCAAATCAGTTCACAGTTCGCGTTTGGTCGCCTAATTACCTAATTATGGGCTGCGCCGCGTCCAGAACGCCAGTAGGTGAGAATTGCACGCTCTGTTCTCCTCCGAGCATGAAAAACAACTGGCATTAGAGCGTTGTATGTGAAACCCGAGTCCGACTGCAGCCCACACACACACCTCTTAGAGCGCGCGCGCGAGGGAGAGAGAGAGATGTGCACAAGATGCAGGCTTTCTCTCGCTGGCGAGTGCGTGCATGCATGCATTGGTTTTCAGTGATCATGGCAGATTTGCATGCTTCAAAGACACTGATAGGACATTCCGCATGCATCTGCATTAACCAATAGCGCGCCTTCATCACAGGCTACATCCTCGGCTGGAGGCGATGCTAAATGTACATTGTACAGTAATGTTGGGTGATACTCCAGTCATATCATCGTATATCGTCAGCTTGTGAGAGCGCTGATGCACTATCATCCTGCGAATTTACTCACTCATTTACTTAGTTGTATAGCGGAGAGAGTGAAACAACTCCAGGGTATATGGCTAAAAACAGCCTAATGTTAGTGTAATCTACACCACACATTATATCTTTAGTAGTGCGGTCAAACGATTAATCGCGATTAATAGCGGTTAATCGCATCTAAAATATAAGTCTTTGTTTGCATTATACATGTATGTGTATTGTGTATATTTATTACGCATATATAAACACACACACATATTTAAGAAAATATAATGTCAACAGACTTATTTTGGATGTGATTAATCGCGATTAATTTACCATTATGTAATGTTTTAAGTATAAATGTTTAGCAGTTAACATTAACACTAATAAATGATTTAGAATTTTTTTCTTTATTATTGTGAAGTAATGTTAAAGAACATTATTTTAAAGTTTTGTTTAATGCATAATTTCTAACCAAGCAGTTATTTGTCAAATTATAATAATTGAGAAAATATATAAGTCTAATAGTGTGTGTTTAAAATGCATGCAATGCTCCGTATTAAATTTGCCTTATATTTTATTCCAAAATTTTTGAAAAATGCATCGCATTTAAATGTTATGTAATTTTGTAAAATGTAAAATGACATTACTGAGAATTCAAAAAGTGTTTAACCCATACACTCCCATCATGAAGAATGTCCATGTTTTTCCTCAGGTTCTGTACATGAAGTGAGGATGGAAAAAACGAAATCCATCGCCTTTCCACTCTGAGAGTCCCGAACAAATGGCCTCAGATTTATTTTCACCATGCACAAAAATCACGTGTTAATCTGGTGCTGTAATTATTAATGAGGTATCATCAGGATACCGGAGCGTGAGCCTTGTCCTGTTAATTGCTGATAAATGAGCCGGTTAAGGTTTGGCTTCAGACGGGAGCGAGAACTGATCACGTTTCACAACATTTACAGGGAAGGTTGTTTATTGGCATTGATGGTGTAATGTGAAACACCTTCAAAATCCATGGAATCTTTTTTGGGTTCTTTAAATTGAAAAATGTTCTCCAGATGGTTAAAATGTTTTTCATACTAAGAAACAAACATAACATCACTGAAAGGTACTTTGTAGAACCAACATTTAAATTTTTTTTTTATTGCATCACTTTGAAATGCAGCTTTTTGTATTGACCAAATAATAATAATAATAACAATAAAAAAATTTTTTTTATATATATATATATATATATATATATATATATATATATATATATATATATATATATATATATATATATATATATATATATATATATATATATATATATATTTTTTTTTTTTTTTTTTTTGGTCAATACAGAAAGCTGCATTTCACATTAAATTCTTTAGTGAAAATTTATTTATTTTTAAAAAATTATAATTATATATATTTACATATTTACTTTCATATTTTAATATCTTAATATTTTAATCAATATAATATGGCACAATATTATTCATATTGTAATATTAATTTAATATTTACATAATGCACAATCTTTTTTTATTTATATTGCTGATATACTTAATATGTATTTTTATAATATCCATTGCAATTAGAT
This sequence comes from Carassius gibelio, assembly GCF_023724105.1. Classification (NCBI taxonomy): domain Eukaryota; kingdom Metazoa; phylum Chordata; class Actinopteri; order Cypriniformes; family Cyprinidae; genus Carassius; species Carassius gibelio. The sequence continues at coordinate 2,110,914 of NC_068410.1, read as the reverse complement.
AGCTTTATTTTATTTGTATTTTTTATGAACATTGATTCATTTTTTTTTAAATCTGATTCAAACACACATTTATGATAATTAGAATTTTTATTTTGATAATTAGTTTTACAAAAGATGTAAATAAGCTAAATGTATTAATATTGTAATATTTGAATTAATGTAATATTAGTATTGTATAATTGAATATTAAAATAATATTTACATATAATAATTAATAGAGTTCTATATTTATATTGTTGATGTATATTTAATGTTATTTATACAATGTCCAATAGCAATCAAATATTTTCAAAATAACGTTATGCTTTAATTTTATTTTAATGTTTTTACAATAAATATATAGTTTATGATGACATGTAAACAAAACAAATTATTTAATAAAATAATAATGCTATTAATAATATATATTAATTCATATATTCTCATATTAATTTAATTGTTTTGCCAGTCATCCATAAAGAATTACAGTACACTTACAATAAATGTTCTTTATTGGCATCAATGGTTTCTTGAGGAACCTTCCATTTCACAAAATGTTATTGTTTATTATATATATATATATATATATATATATATATATTATAACAGGTTGGTTTTCTCTCCTTGTCTTTTTTTTTTTTTTTAATTGACTTCTCAATGCATAAGCGTGTCAAGCTGAGATTACATCAGATCTGCCCATGCTTTGTAACTTCTGCTGAGGTCAGGGGATGTTTTCGGGACAGTTTCAGGACAAGGACGGAGAGTCGAGCGCTTCGCTGAGCTCCTCTCTATCGAGCAGATGGACTGGATTGGAGTATTTACTGCTGAAGACCTCTGTGCTGTGTCTGATTTGTTTGTGGGTCACTCAGCTAGAACTAAACGCTCCTGTTGATTTCCCGCAGAGGAGTCCCGCTGCTGTTATTGTAGATCATATCAGCCTCAATGTTATCAGAAACAGCTTTGTGATCTCGCTCTTATTTCAGAGAGACCACGCGAGAGTTATAGAGTCGATCTCATGAAAACACACTCGGGTCACATTTTACGACATTTCTGTGTCTTTTTGTAAACAATTGCATTTGATATTGTGATATTTTTCACATTATGAAGTGATTTCTTCGGTGAAGTTAAGCCTCGATCCGTGTGCCGAGTCAGAAAAGCCTGGTGCATGAAGTGAAAGAAAAGACTGAATGAAAATAATGAATGCTGGTCTTTTTTTCATCCAACTAAACTGATGCACTATTGACTGATGCATCGGATGCATCAAGCCAGTCATTCAGTTCAGAGTTTTCTAGATCATTTCTGCATGTTTGTGTGTAATAGACATTCAGAGAAAGCACCACACTGGCCGTGTAGGTTGTATAAATGTTGCATCTTGACTGCATGTTGATGCACGAGAGCGTAAGAGAAGCACTTCAGCTCTTCTGCTGTGGAAGGCATTAGAGAGACCAGATGACCCTGATTCTTATTGATCAGATGAGTCCGAACTTCACATAAACTGGAATAAATTCTACCTAAATTGCACAGAATATATATACATATATATATGTATATATAATGTACATTAATAAAATTTGAGCAATGTAGCATTAATATTGTAAGTAGTAAAATTCATTATTCATAATGCATTTTATATTTATTTTATAATTTATTATATCTAAATAAATAAGATTATAATGTTGAAATTTAATTATATGGTAATATTTTTAAATAATAATTCATATTAATTTTTATTTATTTTACAGTATACCAGTAGCAATCAGATATGTAATGGAACTAAAATAAAATTTTTACAATAAATATCTGCAATAAATGCGGATTTGTATTGTGTATATTTGTGTTATAGGAGAATGCTCAGTTTTGTTTTTATCTTAATTAAAACATTTTTTTTTAATTAAAACATCTGGTCACACTATTTATAAAAGTCGATTAACTTTTTTCTTAATTAATGAATTAAATACTTTTTTAATATATGTAATGTGTATATATAATATATTCTAAGATCTCTGTATATAATAGCGGTCAGATGTTGTGTGGCTGTCCTGCAGCAGGGTTTGGTCTCCAGGGCAGTAGGTGGCAGTAGTGAGTCGCTCATCCTCTCTTCCCCAAACAGTGGCAGGTGACAGGTTGCGTGTGGACTGGAGCCCGAGGAGTTCCTGCTCTGACCTGGTGCTCTTGGGCAACACACGGACCAGTTTGGCGCACGGCCTGGGCGCGACATTTGGGCGCTCGGACCGTTTCCTCAAGGTGCCAAAGTTTCCTCTCAATCTGTTCCATGTCCATTTTTACTTCACAGCGTTCCCTTCCTCTCCTCTCACAGCGTTTCTGCAGCCCCTAAAAAAACTCTTAAAGGGACAGTTCACACAAAATTAAACATTGCCTATTAATTTTGTCACTCTCTGGTATGGCTAGGTGATTATAATCGCTATTCGTGTCCGTCAGTATCGATCATTATCACGATAAATGTCAAATCTTTATTTCTTTCAAGTTTAAAGCCAGACCATTATTTTCCTGAACAAAATAAATAATAGAAAAATGTATTTCTTAGTTTCTGCATGTAATGTTGTTTCAAATCAAGAAACGGGATTGCGTTGCTTAATAAAATTAATAATTAGTGCTGTCAAACGATTAATCGTGATTAATCCCATCCAAAACAAGTTTTCGTTTAGACAATATATTTATGTGTACTATGTTTATTTATAATATATATATAAATACACACACAGTATATATTTTGAAAATATTTACATGTATATATTTATATTCACATTATTTATATTAAATATATAAATACATTTAATGTATAAACAATATATTTTTCTGAAATATATACATGCATGTTTGTGTATTTATAGGCCACATAATAAATACATGCAGTACACACATATTTTGTAATCAATCTTTTATTTTGGATGCGATTAATGGTGATCTTAAGGAAATGTTTCAAAGTCAAATCGTACATTTCAAAATAAGAGCCCTTGTGTATCTTGGTCTTGTTTATGATGTTAAAAAATACGTCATTATGCATAACCTTTTTTTATTATTGGTATTTTTGTTCATACATTTCTCCTCTTTGAGCTGCTGGAAGTAGTAAAGCATAGCAATTTTAAAATAAGAGTTTTTAGTTTGGTTACTGTTCGTATTTTAGTTCCCAGTTTGATCGAGCAGTCAGAACTAGCAATGCTTAGCCATTTCAAAATAAGAGTCTGTGTATTTTAGGCTTGTTTATTATTGAAAAGTCCCTTAATATGGATATAGTCTTATTAGTTAACCTATTATTTGTGTTTTGGTTCCCATATTTCTTTTCAATTTGAAGGAGCAGCTTAAACAGTAAAGCATATACATTTCAAAATAAGAGTCCCGGTATATTTTGGGCTTGTTTATTATTTAAAAGTCCCTTAATATGTATAAAATCTTTTTTCATATTGGTATTTTGGATCCCATATTTTTCATCTTTTTGAGTGAGCAATCAAAAATGTCAGATAAGATACATTTCAAAATAAGAGTCCCGGTGTATTTTTTCCTGGTTATTTGTATTTTTGTAAAAATCTGGCATTTAAATCACTGTAAACTTTTATAATCTCTCTGGGGGAAAATAAAAGAGAGATTCAAATCATTATTTGACACAGATTTTATTAGTAGCACCACAATAATGTATTTATTTAATGCCTTTCTTCAGAAACACATTACCATATAAGTGAAATTAATATTGACTTCTACTTAATGTGCATTTATATATGAGAACAGAAGCCAATTTCATATATATATGTAAATATTAGATAAAATGCATATTGAGTTTTTAAACCAGTGAAAGAATTTGAGATACTTGATTTAATTTGGGATTGTTCTGTAACTGCATTCTGTATTAATTTTGCAAGTCTTAAAAACTCTTAAACTTGATTTTCTAAACTCTGCAGAAGCCCTGTGTTATTAGAAAGTGGGCCACGGATCCTGCTTCTTCCGTCTCGCTCCAAGGCCTGCCATTCACAAGCTATTTCTGTCATCATTATGTGGTTAGCGGTCTTCAGACGTCCTCACTTGTGGCTGCGCAGTGGCCTGAAGAAAGCAAAACGCTGTCGAGCGCTTTTTCTGTCAGATCGGATCTGATTAAGAGTTTTTGACTCTGTGTTCTGAGCAGAAAATGATTTTCTCATCTTTCCTCGGCTTTATAATGACCTAATTAACCCGATCATCCAACTCGTTAGAGGGCCAATTGCACTAGACTCGGTTCCTCGCTCTGAGTTTCATTAAATGTTCACTAGTTAGTTTTCTAATCATTCATGAGTCATTCTGAGTAATAAGTAATTAGTTCTTAATGTGGTTTTTCAGAACGGAATCCATGGCATTGCTGCACTGATGTGTTTTTCAGAATCCTTTGACTTTAGGTCATTTGTGAAACTGATCTGCTTGAATTATCTGGTGAAAAAAAAATCAAGTTTATGATGCAACTCGTATGAATTTCAGTTTTGGGAAATTGAAACTCATTTCAGTTAAGCTAGGAAAATATTAACTAAATCCAAATGTTAAATTTGTTGCATGCGTTAATGTATACACTAATTCATACTTGTTTATTTCTGTCAGAGCTTTCTCTATGGTGTAGGTATTGTTTTCAATTAAAGCAATTCATTTGCTAAAAATTTATTATTAATAATAAAAGTTATTTTTTATTTAATTATTTTTTTTAATGTTATTCTTTATATTTTATATAGTTCAAATTTATTACAGTTTAAGTTTAATTTATTATATATCAAGAATGCTTTTATGTAATTATAAAATTTATATATATACACACACACAAATAAATATAAATAATTATTTATATTAATTTTGTATTTAAATTAAATTTTTATTTAATTACAAATGTATTAATTATGTGTATTTAGTGTTGTTTTTAGCATTTCCTTTTCTTACCATACCTACAACCCACTAGTAGAGAACCACAGATCTGGGCTATTACTGGAAACTAAAACTAGAACTAAAACTACTGAAAAATGATTACTTAAAATAAACATGGAATGAAATAAAATCTTTTAAAACTTAAACAGATTTTCTTTTTTCAGCTAGTTGCAAAGGAGACATGTTCAATTTCAATTAAGTTTATTGTGGTGCACCAAAATAACTCAAACTAAAAAAAAAAAATTATTATATAAACTAAAATATATATATATATATAAATATATATAATTCGCAAAAATGCACAACAAAATGAAAATCTTTAAATAAATTGACAAAAATAAAGTGTTATAAATCTATAAAATATTTTCTATATTCTATAAGATATTTTTTAACATACTCTGATTCTAAAATAAGGCTGCCATTGTTATAATATGTATATATGTATACAGAACATCAAATATAAACTGTACGATGATGCTCAAACACAGGGAGAGCTCGGCAGGAATTGTGGGTCTCGTGAGAGGGAGACAGGTGTCATCATGGGGAATGTGTGTGTGTGTGTGTGTTAATGAGAGAGAGCCACAGTAACACTGATCAAACGTGCTGCATGTGACGTCATCCAGCATCCATCCCGCCGTATCCTTGGAGAAATCGTTCCATGGCGACCGGTTGCTATAGAAATGCTCATTTCCTTGTAAGCTCCAGTGGAATAACGAGGTGTGAGCGCGACGTGGCATGCCTCTGACGACAGACTCCATGGAGAAGCTTTTGTTCCTGTGTGGAGCGAGCGGAGAGCCGGTATCACTACTCAGTCTGTGTGTGTGTGTGTGTGTGTGTGTGTGTGGGAATGCCGTCGATCGCTGTCTGTCGCTCTTATGATGAGATGTGTGTGTTATCCAGCCTCGCAGACAGACTGACGGATGAGGCTCCTGTTCAAAGCGCTCATGTTTAATTACTGTCTGTTTGTTGTTGTTGTGAAACCTGTGTGTGTGTGTGTGTGTGTGTGTGTGCTCAGAGGGTTGTTTTGCATGCAAATAGAGAAGTCAAGATTCAGTCTGACACTGTCCTAGAGGAGAGTAGTCTGCTGTGATTTGATGTAGTCTACTTTGATCTGTTCTATTCCGTTCCATTCTTCCTTAGTTTTATTATATTATATTCTGTTTGATTCTACTGTTCTTCTATTCTAGGAGCTCTGAAGTCCTTCTTTTCTATTGTGTTTTTAGTCATCTAGGCTAATCTGATCTATTGTTTTCTATTATTTTCTACTGTCCATCTAATCAAGGCTGTTATTTTCTGATTCACTGCACAGAATTATTGTTTGTAATTTTTATATTATTATTATTATTATTATATATTATCCTCTAGATTGTTTCTACTGTTCTACAGTCTTCCTATTCTAGTGTTGTCTTCAAATCTATTATTTTCTGCTTTGGTTTATTTCATTCTAGTCTGCTGCTGTGTTCTACTGCACTAGAGCTAGAGGTTCTTCTAATCTGTTCTATTTGATTCTATTCTGTCATATTCTACTCTATTCTAGTCATTTGGTCTTATTTTCTGCTCCGTTAAATTTGTATCTATTCTACTCGTATAATCTCCATCTATTCTACTGTTAATTTAGGTTCTGCTGCACTGCAGTCATTCTATTCTATTCTATTCTATTCTATTCAGCTCTGGTTTATTTTATTCCACTCTACTACTATTTCCTCCATATAGGCTAGATTGCCATGTTCTTTTCTACTGCACTGTAGTTCTACATCTATTTAATTCTATTCTATACTGTTCTGTTTGTTCCACTGTTCTATTATACCTCACTGCACTCATATATTCTCACCTTCTATTCTAGACTGTTATTGCCCTGTGGTTATTCCATTCTATTCAGCTCAGGTTTATTTTATTCTGTTCTATTACTATTTTCTCCATGTAGGCTAGACTGGCATGCTCTTTTCTAATGTAATGACGTTCTGCATTCTATTCCACGGTTTTATTATACTCCACTTTACTCATTTATTCTCGAAATCTATTCTAGACTGTTATTTTCTACTACACTGCAGTTCTTCTATTCAATTCTATTCTGTTCTATTCCACTGTTCTATTATACTCCACTGTACTCATTTATTCTCAAAATCTATTCTAAACTGTTGTTTTGTATTGCACTGCAGTCCTTCTATTCTATTCTTCTATTCAATTCTATTCTATTCCACTGTACTCATTTATTCTCAATCTATTCTAAACTGTTGTTTTCTATTGCACTGTAATCCTTCTATTCTATTTTATTTTCTCGAAATATATTCTAGACTGTTATTTTCTACTACACTGCAGTCCTTCTATTCTATTCTATTCTATTCTATTCTATTCTATTCTATTTCCCTTCCACTGTTCTATTATATTCCACTTTACTCATCTATTCTCAAAAGCTATTCTACACTGTTATTTTCTACTACACTGCAGTTCTTCTATTCAGTTCTATTCTGTTCTATTCCACTGTTCTATTATACTCCACTGTACTCATTTATTCTCAAAATCTATTCTAAACTGTTGTTTTCTATTGCACTGCGGTCCTTCTATTCTATTAAATTTCATTCCATTCCACTGTTCTGTTATACTCCACTGTACTCATCTATTCTCAAAATGTATTCTAGACTGTTATTACTGCACTGCAGTCCTTCTATTCTATTCTATTCTATTCTATTCTATTATATTATATTCTTCTATTCTATTTTATTCTATTCCATTGTTCTATTATACTCCACTGTACTCATTTATTCTCAATCTATTCTAAACTGTTGTCTTGTATTGCACTGCAGTCCTTCTATTCTATTCTTCTATTCTATTCTATTCTATTCAATCCCACTGTTCTATTATACTCCACTGTACTCATCTATTCTCAAAATCTATTCTAAACTGTTGTTTTCTATTGCACTGCGGTCCTTCTATTCTATTTAATTTCATTCCATTCCACTGTTCTATTATACTCCACTGTACTCATCTATTCTCAAAATGTATTCTAGACTGTTATTACTGCACTGCAGTCCTTCTATTCTATTCTATTCTATTCTATTCTATTCTATTCTATTCTACTCTGCAACTATATTTCTCCATCTAGGCTAGATTGGGATTGGGAAGTTCTGCATTCTATTCAATTCTATTCTATTCTATCGTAGTGAGTGTCAGGGCTGTGGTCGATGTCATTGTGTTATTGAGGTCATCAGCTGTAGTTTTATGAAACAAGACGACTGGAAAATGGCAAATCTTCTGTAACAGAGTCCTGCTGTACGAAGCTCATTGAATTTGTGCCGTTCTCCTGGGCTTGAGCTCTTAAGGGACTGAATCTCAGTGTTCAGTAGGGCAGTAGGTGACGCGCTCTGTGTGTGTGTGTGTGTGTGTAGACTGCAATGCTGTTGTTATTTCCTCCAGCTCATGTAGGGAATTATCAGCGTGCATGTCAAGAGCTCTAGGGGACGGCGCTCGAATGCTTTTTAATTCAATACCTATCTGTTGTTATTCTGCCGTCCGCTCCACTAACTGTTCCATGACGCGCCGGCTAATGCATTTACCCTCGTGAGTAAACTCATACATACTGAGAAGGGTTCAAACACACCAGGTGCTGCAGTTATTAAAGACACAGAGACACATGTGACCTTACACACACACACACACACACACACACACTGTAACCTCATGCACGGTCTGACGAGACACAAAGGTCTTAGAATGCAGCTTTGCTCTTGAGGGATTGTCACTTCTAGGCCAAGATTTTGCTGGAATATCAACAACCTGTTACTAGTTCTCAGTATAAGAGGTTTCCCATTACTAAGCCTTGAAGTTAAGTGTGTACATGCAGCGTTTATGGTTTCTTTAAATGATCAGATGCATCTGCTGGAGCAGAAAACAGCAGAAACCATCCCACAGACGCACACTGAAGGAGAAACCAGAGCCGTATTTACAGACCAGAAGATCACTGAGACTTGAGGGTTATTACAGTTAACTAAAACCATCTAACATTTTTGTTAATTGAAATGAAATCAGATTTGAACTGTAATTAAATGAAGTATTTCCGCTAGTATCCAAAGCTAAATCTGTTTAACTTGATGTGCGAAAATAACTAAAACTGTAATTAAAAATATTAATAAAAGCAAAAAGACACAACAAAATTACTAAAATTAAGAAATAAAACCGATTGAAAGATCACGGATTTCAAAAATATTTTGCTGTGTACATACAAAATCTATCTTTTTTTTTTTATTAAGCTGAATTTTAGAAAATATTTGTATTTATTATACTTGTATTTATTTTGTTAAATCTGTCATGTGAAGCTGATATGGCAATGCATTTAAATACAACAAACCAACTTAAACTGAATTGCATATACATGCAGGCATTTTTGCATTGGCTTTTATCCAAGAGAATGCATCAGCAATATTAATAATATTACATGCCAGATTTATTAGACGGCTAGATTAGGAAGCAAACCAGAGAAGAAAATAAATGCAGAATGGAAAAACAGTTTTTGTTAATGAAATGAAGCCATTTGAAGGTAACCTCCTCTTTAAAGCTTTTACTCAGTGTTTTATCTTCTCCTCTCAGGTAAATGTTGAGGACGGTAGCGACATGTTACCCAAATCCAGACGAGCTCTCACCATTCAAGAGATCGCAGCGCTGGCCAGGTCTTCACTCCACGGTAAAGATCGCAGTCTCTCTGACAACATTTGTGATCATACACCCGAACATTACTGCTTGCATATTTATTTAAATACGTGCATGTTTATTTGCAGGAATATATGCAATGTCTGTGTTTGTAATCTGTAACCAAATATAATTCAGTTGCACAGCCTCCAAACGAATGCAATAACAAAGTAACTTTAATAAAACAGATATACATTTAAGTTTTTCTGCTTCAAAATGTCATGTTTAATTTAATGTGTTTCTTGCAGTTTCTGAGTGAAAATGGTTTCTGCATCAAATTTAGATGTACCTTCTCGTAACCTTCAGAAGTTAAAATGCATTAATTTCATGCCGATTAGTGTTAATGTAATCCAGAAGTTCCTGTTGTAGGTGATGCACCTTTTTAAAAACCTTGTCAATAGTTAACACGGTAATTTAATGCTGTAATAAAAGGTACAGCAGTGATGTCCAATAACAATAGACGAACATGAAGCGTCTCCATTGAGATGCTGTATTGTGCTCAGATCATTAGGTCTCCATAAAGATCACAAAACATGACCCTCACACACACACACACACACACACACACACACTGTGAATACAAGAGATCACAGCTCACGAGATCTTCACGGTAAACACACACACACACACACACACACACACATGCTTTTATTGCACGTGACGAGTTCTTTGTGTCATACTGATTGACAGCGTGACCTGGATTATTCCTAATGTATTATGCAGCGTTCGGGTGACTGACCCCTGTGTGTGTGTGTGTGTGTGTGTGTGTGTGTGTGTGTTCAGGTTTCTCGCAGGTGGTCAAAGATCATGTGACGAAGCCCACGGCGATGGCGCAGGGCCGTGTGGCTCACCTGATCGAGTGGAAGGGCTGGTGTAAACCCAGCGACACACCCGTCGCCCTCGAGTCACACCTCACATCGTACTCACATCTGACCGAGGGTGAGCAGGAGGCACGATTCGCTGCAGGTCAGTGACCGCTGTAGTGTAGGCATGTGAATGTATTAAAGGGGCATCTGAATGCTTCATCCCCCACCCTACACATGTGCACACACACACACACAAACACGTTTGTTTTTGTGTAAAGTGTGTTCATTCCATAGGTGTAATGGTTTTTATTCTGTACAAACTGTATATTCTCTCTCCCTTCACCAACCCTACACCTAACCCTAACCCTCACAGGAAACTTTGTGCATTTTTACTTTCTCAAAAAAACTCATTCTGTATGATTTATAAGTGTTTTGAAAAATGGGGACATGGGTTATGTCTTCATAAGTCACCCTCTCCTTGTAATACCCGTGTCATACCCATGTCATTATACAGAGTTGTGTCCTGATATGATACAAAAACATGCCCACACACACACACACACACACACACACACACACACACACACATGAATGCAAATACATGAGCTAATCAGAATGCACTTGTAATATTGTACGTTTTTTGGTCCAAGTGATTCATTGTTTAGCATTTGTAAATATTGTCACTTAGCCTGTTTTTTTATTTATTTATATGTTATATGTTTGTTCCATGGGATTCTGTATTTTTAAACATTGTAACTTTCTTTACTTGAATAATGATAAACAAATAAAAATAGAGCTGGGCAATGATTAATCGCGATTGATCGCATCCAAAATAAAAGTTTTTGTTCACATTATAGATGTACGTTTAAATTTATTATGTATATTATTACACACGCATACAGTATATATTTAGTAAATATTTACATGTTTATATTTATAGAAATATGTTTATTATATACACATAACATATTTTTATCTTAAATATATACATGCATTTGTTTGTATTTAAATATACACCGTACACACATGAATATATTATGTGAACAAAAACTTATTTTGAATTCGATTAATCATGATTAATCGTTTGACAGCACTTAAATCTACAAGATCTACAAATGAAAAAAATAGATAATAAAACCATGTAAACGGTAGATGAACCTTTATGAATTGTAATTGAAATCTACAGAAGCAAATAGATGAAGTGCAATAAACATTTTAATGCATATTTTTGATGATTTCCTAAACTGCATGTTGTGAAAAGCCAAACAGCCCTGTTTTGAACCGTTTTAGTGCAAATTAAAATGTGAAAATATGTACGTGTTAATAAGGTTTGAAGAAAACCTGTAAATACTTTTTTTACGTCCTTTCTTCTCAATGCATCCCAATTTAGGTACTCGCGCACTATTCCAATTAATTTATTTAATTTAATGGAAATTGTGTGAGAGATGTTGATCACACTGAAAAATACAAAAAAGAAAAGCGCTCCTTTTTTTAAATATATTTTATTGTTCTGTATTGCAGTTTTGCACTCATTTACATTTACATTTTAATTTATATTTATTTTTTGTTGCATTTTATTTATTTTTTTGTAATTTTTGATAACTGACCAGCAAATCAAGCTCATGAGTTCTCCCATCCATGCCTTTTATTTTTATTTTTTTCATTTGCAGTTTTGTATCTATTGAAACTGTATTTATTTTTCTTTGATTTTAATGCATTTTATTTATTTTTCCTATATTATAATGCTTCTTCAAACCTAAAGCATGGCACCAGAGTCATGTGTTTGATTCTCACTGAATGCATGAACGGATCAAATGAATTCCTTAAAGGTGCTTTGGATAAAAACATCTTTCAAATGTATAAACATTATGAGATCATAAATAATCATGTTGCATTTACCTCGTTAACAAACCACACAACAGAAATAACTCTTGAGAGCCTGTTCCTTTAATGAGTAATCAGATTAATGATCGAGCTCATGAGGTATCGGCTCACGTCTGCTTAACGATTCTGCTTCCTTTACAATCTTTAAACGATTCCAATCCGACCTCTGACCTTTCCCAAGAGGCTCGTCTGTCCTCTGAAGGATACTTTGTGACGAAGCGGTTTTCCTGCAACGACATGACGATTTATGACCCGAACCTGAGAGGAATTCATTCACCTCTCTCACTGTCCTTTTCATACAGTGACTAAGTATTCAAGTATTTGTGTGTGTGTGTGTGTGTGTGTGTGTGTGTGTGAGGATTGTTCACTTACAGCTAAGGTTTGTGAATGTCCTTGTGTGTGTGTGTGTGTGTGTGTGTGTGTGTGTGTGTACTGTCCGTCCTGCAGAAACACTCTTTCGGTGACTCTGTGGATAAAATTGAACTTTAGGAAATTTGCCAAAACTCTGTGTGTGTGTGTGTGTGTGTGTGTGCTGACCAAGCCCTCAGCAAAGGGTAAAAGATGAATAGAAGGATGAATCGATGAAGTAATGCAAGCAAAGACCAACCAATGATGGGGATTTTTTAGTTTCTCAATCGATTCGACACTTTTTTTTTCCAATTAGCACTGCCATCCAAACACAAACTCATTTAACCAAACAGTTACATTTTTATGCAAAATGAAGCACTGTAATTTTTTTTAATACTAATGCATTTATTAAAATTAAATATTAACATCAAATCTAAAGCGGTTTTCTCTTGATTATAAAATGCATTCAGCTGAAGATGCACAAATATGATAATGAAAATACATGTTTTGTGTTGTATATATTGTGTATATCTAAACAAAATAATTGTTATCCAACACTTACTAGAAAAAATAAATAAAAATAATATATATATATTGATTTTTTTTTTATTGAATTTTGTTTTGCCCTTACTGAGATTTTAATCACTTTGCTTTATTGTATTTAATTTCAGAGTTTTTATTTGCAGTTTTATTTATATTTAATATTATTTATTAAAAAATTTATTTTATTTATTTTTTTATTTTTTTCCCCATATTTTAATTGTTTATATCTCAGCTTGTACTATTTTTACTTTATTTTATTGTACATATATTGCAATTTTTCACTGTATGCAGATATGCGATATGTAGCGTGTGTGGTAAATAAAAAATAAAACCGTGTCCTGTCAATAAATTAAGACATGGAGAGACCTTAATTAGCTAATTGGCTCTCTAACCCAGTCACCACTACATGTGAATGTGTCTGAACAGAACTGTGTGCGTGTGTGTGTGTGTGTGTGTGTGAGGTCACTTCCTGTCTCATCGAGGACACCCCTGTGATGTCCTCACATCTAGGTAATGCTGCATTTAAATGACCTGTCAATCAAACCTGGCCTCTGTGTGGCAGCCAATAAGAACTCACTCAGTCATCCTGTATCCACGGCGACGCATCACACCCTCTGCTACATTTGATCAAATGACTGTCGTGTGTGTGATCCAGGGTAAATCTGATGTAAATATGATGTGTTTTGTCTCTTTATATCAGGAGTGGCAGAGCAGTTTGCCATCGCGGAGGCAAAGCTTCGCGCCTGGTCTTCAGTGGATGGTGACGAGTCTAACGACGATTCTTATGATGAAGATTTTCTACCTGCAAACGAGCCTGTTACACAGAGCACAGGTACACACACACACACACACTATAAAACTGATTCCTCATTTCTTTAATGATGCACCAAGTTGCTATTAATTTTCAATCATTATTCATGTGTCATGGTATAAAATATAGGGTATGAAGGGGTTAATTTCTGAAATGGTGATTTTGTGTGTTGATGCTGTTGTTGTGCGCATGTGCTTTGCATTTATTTAGAAATTTACCATTCAATTATTTATTTAAATAATATTATTTATTTCATATGTTATAATAAATTGCAATATAAACATATAATGATAAAACTAGAAATCATTGTATAAATTGATATTATATTAATTCTATGCTGTGTGTTAAATATTTTGTATTTTTATTATATTTCTATATTGTTTTTATTTTATATTATTTATTATATAAATGCATTCATTATTTGTTCATATAAGTAGAGAGATTGATGTAGCTGTAATTATTTTATAATCATAGATAGATATATTATGTATTTATAAATAAGCATGTGAAGTTAGTCATTATTCTTTTGTCTGCACCGATCTAATTGCAGCTTCTCTTTATATTCGTTCTTTCTTTTATCTATTTTTCCTCTTCTCTCCCCGTCAAACTGAAGGTAGAATCGCAGCTCAGACGTTACTGTCCTAGTGCCCTACTTTCATTTAGAAAACATCTCTCTCTCTTTCTCTTTCTCTCTCGTTTTGCTCTCTGGCGCTATTTGATATCCAAGCATTCATTTCTCCTGCAAGTTTAATGTGTTCTTCTGCGTCAGACTGTAGAGAGGGAGTGGAGGGAGTGAAGCTGCTCATCTCATGTACAGCTAGAATTTGCATATATATATATATATGTGTGTATATATATAGTAAAATTAATAGTAATTTACTAAATTAATCTTGTTTTCCAAAAAATAATGATTCTAATGCACCTCTGGTCTCCTCACAGATCTGTCCTCGTACCCTCATTACCTGCGGGATCTCCTGCACACTCAGGTGTGTCGGGCTCACCTGCGGGGGCGTGGCCTGTGTGAGGCGGAGAGCGGTGTGGGCGGTGACCTTTCACCTCCCGTGGGGTCACCGGGGTCACCGACAGACACGCTCTGCTCCAGCATGTGCAGCTTGGATGAGAGACACCCGTTGCTTCGGGATCTCGGGCGTCACACGGACACGCCTGCCTCCGACATCACCGCCAAGATACTCGGTGCTCTTCAGGGAGGGGAGGAGCTACTGTTAGCCCGCCTACACAGGGCGGGGCACAGACGAGGCCACTCCCCCTGCTGCTTGGAAACGTTTTCCGAGACGTTCGAAGAAGAGGACATGCCTTGTAAGGAATGCAGGGGCGGAGTCTGCCTTCCGTCAGAATATTCCACACGGAGGAAGGTATCGGATGTGGCTTCGTCTGGCATCGTCTCACTCGATGAAGACGACGTGGTGGATGAAGAGCAAGAAGAACAGTGAACATTGCATGTTTCTTTCAAACTCCACCCACTTATTTGCATTCGGACTCCACCCTTCGATTTGCATTCATACTTTGCCCGTTGATTTGCATATGGGCTCCACCCACTTATTTGCATTCAGACCGCACCCACTGGTTTGCATTCAGGCTCCGCCCACTTAGTTGCATTCCACTCAGCCTGCTGGTTTGCATATGGGCTCCACCCACTTATTTTCATTCAGATCGCACTCACTGGTTTGCATTCAGGCTCCGCCCACTTATTTTCATTCAGACCGCACCCACTGGTTTGCATTCAGGCTCCGCCCACTTAGTTGCATTCCACTCTGCCTGCTGGTTTGCAAATGGACTCCACCCACTTATTTGCATTTGGACTCCGCCTGTTGGTTTTGCATATGGGCTCCACCCACTTATTTACATTTTGGGCGCCAGTTGCTTCTTCTCTTTTGAAAAAAAATGAATCTTTCATTCTCAGGCTCATGAAAAAAATGCATCTTGACAATTAAATGGAGGAAGGCAAGACTGACGTCGCCCTAATTATCATGCATGTGTCATGCAGGAGCCAGACTGAGCGTGAAGTCCTGGACGTCCAGTTGTTTCGCACTGTTTGTGGATTTGGCTGTTGTGCATTTCCCGCTCCTCATGTGACGTCAGGCCCCATTGCATTCTGGGTCTTGATCACATGATGGCTGTTCCCCGGTCCCTGGTTGGCATGGCTTGCTGATTACGTCAAAAACTTACCGTCGTTTACAAAGAGACGGACGAATGCTGAATGTTTATATGACAAAGAATGCTTAAGAATACCGACGATCAAGTTATGCTGTTTTTCTATTATTATTATTATTATTATTATAAATTTTGATTATATTATTAAATGGAATGTTTGTTTTTGCCTGTTTTAAAGCATTTTCGTCCTCAGACGGACACAATGAATGTTGATCTAGTGTTGGTGAATTGTAAATGTGGGTCAGTTCGAAGGACTTTGGGAGAGTTGCTCTATTTTTGTACGTGTGGTTTTTGCGGTGAATTTGAAGTAAGTGAGTAACACTGTGGTTCGTTCACAAGATGCTTGTTTATTGCTTTCTTTCTCTCTTTCTGTCTCTGAATTATCACTGTGTGATATTGTCTACATCAAGAAAAAATAACACTAATGTGAAAACGAAATGAATGGCCCTTTTTCTTTCTTTGTCTCTGTGTAATGTTTCTGTTGCTTGTCCTGGTTACCTTGCGTTCGGTAAATGTCAAGCACTTTCAGTTTTTCAATAAGGGCCACTTTTGTTCTCAGATGTTCCAGTGTTACCATGGAGATCTATGATTCACTGAGAAATTATGGGTTATAGTCGATCAGATTTTGACAATATAACTAGTGTACACACACACACACACACAATCTCATGCACACACACACATATGCACAAAATCATACTTATATTATTTCTAATGCACACAAACACACATTACATTAAACACCATAAACTAAATGAAATTGGAAAAAGTTTGCCTCGGCAGCTGAAATTAAATATTTTATAGTTGGTTTGGTTTTTATTTGTAATTAAGGTTTACGGTTAATATTGTTAAGATTACATATTTTATAAAATTATTATAAGATTAAGGTTGTTATTGTTAACAGTAAACCCATAAATTCTTGTTAGCTGAAATAAAACTGAAATAAAGTCAAATGTAAATTTTATGCAAAGACCTTAAGTTTGTTTCTAAGAAATTTTTTCTGGTTTTCATTTAAGTTAAAGTACTTAAATGACTAAAATAAAACTTAAACTGAACTAAACATAAATTACATCTAATAGCTAAATCAATTATGAATTACAGCTAAACAAATATTTTAAAACAAATTACAAAAGCACATTAAAATTACTAAAACTCAAACTAAAATTAGAAAGAAAACTGAAATTCTTAAAATGAATGATATATATATTGGCGAAAGAGATGTGTTTTTAATCTAGATTTAAACAGAGAGAGTGTGTCTGAACCCCGAACATTATCAGGAAGGCTATTCCAGAGTTTGGGAGCCAAATGTGAGAAAGCTCTACCTCCTTTAGTGGACTTTGCTATCCTAGGAACTACCAAAAGTCCAGCGTTTTGCTAAACCATTTAGGGCCTTATAGGTAAGTAATGATCATTTTGTAACTGATACAGAACTTAATAGGTAGCCAGTGCAGAGACTGTAAAATTGGGGTAATATGATCATATTTTCTTGACCTCGTAAGGACTCTAGCTGCTGTATTTTGTATATATATATGTAGCTTGTTTATTGACGAAGCAGGACAACCACCTAGAAGTGCATTACAATAGTCCAGTCTAGAGGTCATGAATGCATGAACTAGCTTTTCTGCATCAGAAACAGATAACATGTTTCGTAGCTTGGCAATGTTTCTAAGATGGAAGAATGCAGTTTTTGTAACATGGGAAATATGATTTTCTAAAGACAAGTTGCTGTCTAATATAACACCCAGATTTCTGACTGTAGAGGAAGTAACAGTACATCCGTCTAGATGCAGATTGTAATCCAAGATATTCTTGATCCAGTAAATTATACCTCTGTCTTATCCGAATTTAATAGAAGATTATTGGTCATCCAATCTTTTACATTTTGAACACACTCTGTTAGTTTAGATCATTTAGTTTAGTTTAAGTTTCATCTGGTCTCCTTGAGATATATAGCTGAGTATCATCAGCATAACAATGAAGGTAATTCCGTATTTTCTAATAATATTACCAAGGGGCAACATGTATATTGAAAATAGAAGGGGACCTAGGACGGATCCTTGTGGCACTACATAATTTACTGGTGATGAATTAGACGATTCCCTGTTTAAGTAAACAAAATGGTAGCGATCAGACAGGTAGGATCTAAACCATCTTAGAGCCTGCCCTTGAATACCTGTATAGTTTTGTAATCAATGATCCATGGTGTCAAACGCAGCACTAAGATCAAGTAAGACTAGAAATTAGATGCAGTCTTGATCTGATGCAAGGAGCAGGTCATTTGTAGTTTTAACAAGTGCAATTTCTGTGCAAATTATTCATAAAGATCTTTTTTGCAGGAAGGAGTACAATTAAGCAGACACAACTTTTTCTAAAATTTTATACATAAATGGAAGATTTCAAATGGGTCATTAATTTGCCGGTTCACTAGGATCTAGTGTAGGTTTCTTAATAAGAGGCTTAATAACCACCTGCTTGAATGGTTTTGGGACGTGACCAAGAGATGAAACGATGAGTTAATAATATTTGAATTATATGTTGTTAACAGCCAAATGCAATGAAATATATGGTTGAGATTGAAAATTTCTTTAATTTCAACTTGTGTAAGGGCATGAAAATACATTTCCAATCTTACAGTATAGGCTGACTAGCGTTCAAAGTGTTAACTTTTTGGAAAAACTGCACTCTGAATAGAAAACAAATAATGTTTTTTCTTCAAATATAACATATGCGAATGTGTTTTCGGAATATATAAATATGCATTTAATATATAGCAAATGCTTTAAAATTTATATATATATTTGTAAAAAAAAAAAAAAAAAAAATTTATGACCCGAAAAATACATTTACATAAATATTTTATCAAAGTTATATTTTTTGGCAATTTTTTTTAAATGTTTAATATATATATATATATGAAACTAAATATATTTAAATGTTTATACTTCACTCGGACCAGTAAGAAAATATCTAAGCTGATTAAAATGTTATTTATCACATTGCTGTGGTTTTTTAAAACACACATAGCAACACACTATTCTGAACACTTCATTCTATGGTCCACAGGGTTGTGTGATTGCAGTGGGTTTTTCTGGGGGTTTGTTTCTGGTTGATGATCAGTAGTGTCTCCGCAGGAGTCTCTTATGTAATGCTCTGATACTCCATTTGCCAACAGTCTCTTACAGTCTAATAATGATTCATCGCTTCGACTCCATTTCTAACACATCATGTGTTGTACTGATTTTCCATTTCATCAATTCTCATACGGCAAAAAAAAAAAATGTATATCTACTTTTAAGTACATTTCAAATACATTTTTTTTTTTTTTTTACAAATTATTTTTATTGGATATCTTTGAAATGTACATAAAAAATTATACATACATTGTGTATAAATCATTTTTTTATTTATTTTATAAATAAAATATTTATTTTGCCCTTTAAATATTTCAAAAAAAGATTCACATACTGCATGACACATTGAAAAATCACACTAATGTTATATATACACACTGCTGGGATCAGTGTACATTAATTTGTATTTATTATTATAATTTTTTTTGAGTCTCTTGTGCTCATCAAGAATGTATTTATTTTATTTTTTTTGTATTTATTTGATAAAAAAACTGAATAAAACTTTAATATTATAAAATATTATTTCAAATTCTAATATTGGTTTTCTGTTTTAATACACTTTAAAATATAATATATTTATATGATGCGCAGCTGTATTTTCAGCAAGACTGGAGGAATGATGCTGAAAATTCAGTTGTGCATTTCAGAAAAAAATTATATTTTAAAGTATAATAAAATAAATAATGTAAATTTAGATCGCAATAATATGTGTGTGTGTGTGTATATATATATATATATATATATATATATGTATAAAATGATACAATTACATCTTATTTCTATTTTTCCTGAATTTATCTTTATATTACTATTTTCACCTTTTTATTACTTTCTGTATTTCATTTTAATTTAATTGTTATTTTTTCTTTTTTTGTTGTTTGTTTATTTACTTAGCCATTTTTCCTTGTTTTTAATCAAATTAATTAATATTATTTATAAGGCTTGAAAGTAAAGTTACATTTGACTGTTGAAACCATGAAGACACAAACCTGCAACATTTTAAATATAAAAATACATATTCTTTAACAGTATTTAGATAGTGTGTGTGTGTGTGTGTGTGTGTGTAGCTGTTTTCTCGGCATATCACTTTCAATCTCTCTCATCTCACTCTTTCTCCTTGTCATTGTCCTTTATCTCGACTCTTTTTCACTCTGTCTGTGTAGATTAGCTCTTTTTAAGGTTAAACGCTATAAAAAGCGTCTTAAGTTGTCTGTCACTCCATGCTCTGATTGGCCGGATGCTGCCCATTGTGTGATGCACATTTAACCGTCCAATCGCGTCGCTGGACTGTGACGGAGTGAAGGCCCCCTTCTGCTGACACTTTCCCGGGGCCAGAGACGACATTGAGTGTGTGTGTGTGTGTGTGTGTGTGTGACGTGAGGTTAAGTGTCTATAAATAGACAAATATTGACCTCCTCTCTAAAATCAGCAGTCAGGACGTCATTGTATGTGTGTGTGTGTGTGTGTGTGTGTTAAACATGCATTTGTCTCTTAATTAGATCGGTTCACGGGTCTCTGCAGGTTTGTGTGTTCTGGAAATGACTCTCTCAGTGGACTGAAGTCTCTCATTCAGCGCTTAATTAGTCTTTCTTCAGTCCCTCGATATGAACGTGCCGTACTTCACAGTCTGACTCCACACCTTTCCTTTTGTTTTTGTTTTAAGGAATATTTGACTGCTTGAATAGTTTTCACTCTTTTAATATCAGTTTTTGTTTTTGCATCTTGTTTGGGTTCTAAATAAAGTTCTAAATAAAGTAAAAAAAAAATTGTATTTATTACGTTTCTGTCTGGATATCTTATATATATTGAAAATCATAATCACTGAGTGTTGAAAATATTGAAGAGCAAACCTGTATACATTCATAAACAAACTTAAAAAAATGTATAGTTATAAAAGCAGTAAATATATGAATTGATAAATAAATAGTCTGAATTTATTTTTTGTATTACTTTTGCCCTTTATTGTTCTCTGTATTTATCAAAAAAGAATATATATATATGCATTTTTTACATTTCTTTATGCTTTTTTTTGAAAGAGCAAACAAACAAAACAAAAACAAATCGGATAAATAACAACAAAATAAAATAAACAATCATCTTTTTATCACTTAATCACTGGCTGGGTTTTCTTGTAGTTCTTGTAGTGTTTCAGTAACAGATGTTTGATAATTGTGTTGTATGTATTTTCAGCTGTTTATCTGAGTGTGATTGTGTGGGGTCTCCCGCTCGTTTGGAGAAGTTTTCCGTGTCTTATCTGTCGGACCGTTACTCCAGGAGTGGATTCCAGGAGCCTGGCCTTTTATGGAGCAGTCCGAGAGGCCAGACATCCCACAATGCAGTGCAGCAGCTCTCTATATGTAGGCAGAGAGCGAGCGTGCTCCTATGTCCTGCATCATGGCGTGTCGTTACAGCACGAGCTCCGTCCGCTCCTCCAGCGCCGCTCGACTGCACAGCTGCTTCAGAGAGGAGTCCTCCATCGGCTCCGTCACCGACCAGTCCTCCTGCTGCCACGGTAACAACCGGCCTCGAAGGTCTCTAAGGCCATCCTGAGTCTTTTATGGGTTACCAAGGTGACTGAGTGTTTTATAGGTTACCTTGGTGATTTAAAAGCTTTGGTAGGTTACCATAGTGATTTAGAATCTTTGATGGGTTACCAAGGTGACTGAGTGTTTTATAGGTTACCTTGGCGATTTGAAAGCTTTGGTAGGTTACCATAGTGATTTAGAATCTTTTATGGGTTACCAAGGTGACTGAGTGTTTTATAGGTTACCTTGGCGATTTGAAAGCTTTGGTAGGTTACCATAGTGATTTAGAATCTTTTATGGGTTACCAAGGTGACTGAGTGTTTTATAGGTTACCTTGGCGATTTGAAAGCTTTGGTAGGTTACCATAGTGATTTAGAATCTTTTATGGGTTACCAAGGTGACTGAGTGTTTTATAGGTTACCTTGGCGATTTGAAAGCTTTGGTAGGTTACCATAGTGATTTAGAATCTTTTATGGGTTACCAAGGTGACTGAGTGTTTTATAGGTTACCTTGGCGATTTGAAAGCTTTGGTAGGTTACCATAGTGATTTAGAATCTTTGATGGGTTACCAAGGTGACTGAGTGTTTTATAGGTTACCTTGGCGATTTGAAAGCTTTGGTAGGTTACCATAGTGATTTAGAATCTTTGATGGGTTACCAAGGTGACTGAGTGTTTTATAGGTTACCTTGGCGATTTGAAAGCTTTGGTAGGTTACCATAGTGATTTAGAATCTTTGATGGGTTACCAAGGTGACTGAATGTTTTATAGGTTACCTTGGCGATTTGAAAGCTTTGGTAGGTTACCATAGTGATTTAGAATCTTTGATGGGTTACCAAGGTGACTGAGTGTTTTACAGGTTACCTTGGCGATTTGAAAGCTTTGGTAGGTTACCATAGTGATTTAGAATCTTTGATGGGTTACCAAGGTGACTGAGTGTTTTATAGGTTACCTTGGCGATTTAAAAGCTTTGGTAGGTTACCATAGTGATTTAGAATCTTTTATGGGTTACCAAGGTGACTGAGTGTTTTATAGGTTACCTTGGCGATTTTAAAGCTTTGGTAGGTTACCATAGTGATTTAGAATCTATGATGGGTTACCAAGGTAATTAAGTGTTTTATAGGTTACTATATAGATCAAGAATCTTTCATGGGCTACCAAAGTGATTGAGAGTTTTTGAAGGGTTACCAAGGTGATCAAGAGGTTTTTTTATATGGGTTAGCATAGTGATATGAATCTTTGACAGGTTACCAAATAATTGTTTTTTGTAGGTTACTAAAGTGATCAAGAATGTTTATTGGGTTTCCATGGTAAGTGATTGTTCTGAAGGTTACAAAGGTAATTGAGATAATTTTTATGGGTTACCATGGAGCTTGAGAAGCGTTGATAGGTTGCCATGGTGATTTAAAATCATTGATGGGTTACCATGGTAATTACTTGTATTATAGGTTACTAAGGCAATCAAGGATCTATGATGGGTTACCTAGATAATTCACTGTTTTATAAGTTACTAAGGTGATCGAGACTTTTCATAGGTTACTATGGTGAGAATCTTTGATGGGTTACCATGGTAATCAAGTGGTTTGTGGGTTATTAAGGTGATCGAGATTAATTTATGGGTTACCAAGGTGACCGAGAATGTTGGATAGGTTACCAAGGTACTCAAGAAAGATACTTTATGGGTTTCTAAAGTGATTGAGAGTCTTTAATAAGTTAAAAAAGTAATCAAGTGTTTTATAGGTTACCAAGGTGATGAAGAGGCCTTTGGAGGTAACCATGGAAACCATCAGTACAGCCGAGCAGAACAGCAGGTCGACTGGAGCCTCGGCGATAACATTCATGGTAAGAGGAGAGTTTCTGAAGTTTACCAAGATCCAAGAGTTAATCGTTTGTTTTTGTGGAGGAAGAAAGTTAGTGAATATCAAGCTGTTGGCAGAACTAAATCCTGTAAATCCTGACACCGCTGATTATCATTTATGAGGATCATAACTCAGCTGGTTTTTATGTGAGCATTATTTCAGATGTTACTCCTGATGCTGGTTTAGAACATGAATGAATGAGAATGAGAGCTCAGATCAATGATGAATTTTATATGATTTGGACATGGACATGGGAAATAAACATATGCCCTATAATAAAATAAGAAGTTTATTTACTTTAACCATAAAGTACAATGCAACAGAGTGGATCTATCATTCAAAATATTTTTCCTCTGGTTTAAAAAATATATAAAAAATATACAGTTTCACAAAACTTCTGTGGCCTCCAGAATATTTTGATATATTAATACATAAACATGCATCGTGTTTATAGCTTTATTTATTCCAGCTTCATTTGTTCTTTTGTATCTCAACACTTAATAAAAAAGCAACAGTTTTAACAAAAATGCTGTTTAAAATTTTATTTTACACATTGCTCGTTTCTGCTTCTTCTTCGCTGTGTTTCGGTCCGGAGATTATGTCTCTTTCAGAAGATGTGTAACAGCGCCTCCCAACGTATAACAAGAGTTATATAGAGACTCAGAGCTACATATCTATTTTTACGAATTTTTCTTGTAGTGTTTATTTTAACACTGGATTGCACAATCAGCATCCAGAACCACGTGGATGGTTTTATATAATGCACAAGTTGGATGATCTCTTCTCCTGTTTATTTCTAATTTCTCCGCATCTACGTTTGAGGTCGCGGTGGTTCCGGTTCCGGTGTGGGCGTGGTCAGAGCGATGGGCGACAGCTACTTCCTGTCTGCAGACGTGAGTGGGTTCGAGCCTCATGAAGTGGTGCTGCTGGCCTATAATCAGTGTGTGGTTATTCACGCAGAGAAGGTACGTGTGATTTATTATATAATTAAATATATTTAATGTATAAGCACAACATATTTTTCTTAAAATATATATAGATGCATGCATACATACACAACTCAAACATACATTACTTAAAAACGTTTATTTTGGATGTGATTAATCATTTGACAGCACTAATACTAAATAAAGTTAGTGCCATTTTTGGAATATATAAGTATACAGTATACACTATACTACAATGTTTTTGTGATATATATCATATAAATATGTGTGTGCTATATCATAGAGAAACTACTATAGTTTTTATCAATGTTTTGAATGTTTTTATGTTTTCATTTTCATTTTTAAAGCAACTTTGTTGTGTTTTGTAATTATTATTAATATTATTATTTTAAATCTGTATAATTTAATTAAACTAAATGAAAAAGGAAAAATGTTGCCTGTGCAAGTAGTTTAAATAATAATGTATTATTATTTAAGTGTCCATTTGAATTTTATAATTATCTTGATGTTTTTTTTTTATCAGTCTATATAGTTTTTATTCATTTTGTATTTTATTTTAAGTTATTTTAGTACAAGTTAAACTTATTGAAAATGAGAAATGCAACTTTTTTTTAAACATTTTATGGGTTTTGTTTTAATTTACACACAATAATCCTGGTGTGCGATACAGTCCATAGCATATGAATTTTCTGTTTGCATGATGAAATACCTAATTGAAGTATGCATTTTTATTTTATTTTCATACATCTATATATTTTTATTTATTTGAAAGAAATTCTTACTTTTATTCATCAAGAATGCATTCCCTTGATCAAAAGTGACAGAAAAGTCACTTATATTTACAAAACGGTCTATTTCTGTTTCAAATCAATGCTGTTTTTGTGAACTTTGTTCATTTGTGACTCCTGAAAAATAAAAATGCATGAGTTTCCACAAAAAATATTGTGCAGCACAAAGGTTTTCAACATTGCTAATAATCAGAAATGTTTCTCAATCATCATATTAGAATGATTTCTGAAGATCATGCTTCTCTGTCTGTTTCAGACGGCCGCTGATGGGACCGTTGCGGGCCGGTTTACCCATAAATCTGTGCTTCCCGCAGACATGGACCCGTTATCTGTGAGCAGCTCGCTGACCGCAGACAGGATGTTGATCATCAGCGTCAGACGCAGAAAATTAACTCACCTCTGACCTTCCGGGATCTCAACACTCCAGCCGTTAAGGATTTATTTGTATTTTTCACCATGTCCCTTTAATCCATATTCTTCCATTTCTGATATTATCTAATCTGACTTTATTTTCTGTAGTGTATTTCAATATTGGAAACACTTCAGCAATATTGTAAATGTCATTCCAATGAAGTTATGTAATTCTGACTCTTGATGGAGAATATGAATTGCATTGCAATAAATACACACTGCAATACATATTTTATTAATTATGATTGCTTGTTGATTAGCCACTGCAGAAAACATAAAGTTTACGCAAGTAAAATTAATGTATTTTATTTGAAAACTTTTCAGAGTGATGTTTTTGTTCTAAATAAAAATATAGGTTTTTCTAGACCTCTCACTTTGCCACAACATTTTTTTGAAGCATGAATCTCATGAAACATGAATTTACTTTTCCATCTGAAAGTGAAAATCTAGGCAAGTAAAATTAATTTATAATGTTTGAAAACCTGCGTTGTTTTGTTTTAAATAAATTTGTAGGTTTCTTAAATTTGGACCGTGTTTGAGCAATCATGAGAATTAAATTCCATCATACAGTAATTCTCTGATTATTTGTTCGTAAAAAAATTATGCAATGATATATTGGCATTAAATTTCAGATCAATATTGAGAAAAATATATGGAAATTTTGCATAATTTTTTTTTTTTGAGAATGCCAAACTGCTGATGGTTTTAATTGAAAAATATTAAGTTATGTCCGTTTTGTTCTTTTGGTCCAGAATGTAAAAAAGCATTCAAATTGAATAAATGCTTTATGATGTTTAAAATCAAAACACATTTACTTTTAAAAAAAATTTATTAAAAATAATATATATATTGCTTCTCAAGATGCATCTTGATTTAAGAATGTTTAGATATTTATACTGTAAAACAAGACATTTTCTTAAAAATAATCTCCACATAAACCCATGGAATGTTTTAATTCTGGTTAAAAACAAACAAAACATGTTATTGCACAAATACATTATCCTCCAAAGTCTGAAAACATCAAAAATATACAAAATAAAATAAAATCACGGTTGATCTACTTTGTTGATCACATGTAAGATTGTTAATAAATATGATTCTCAGAACAACATAATGAAATGAAAAGGACCACAGCATATTTAATAAAGCAGATTTTGCTCTTTTGGTCCGAGTGTATTATAATATTAATAAAGTCATTTCAGAGATGAGACTGGCACCATTTTTGGACAAAAAACACAAAACATTCTCTGAGATGCAATTAAAACGTTCCCACAACGTTCGGTCAACGTTTCAAAGATGGGAGAAGAAAAACCATCACATATTCCTAAACAGAGATATTGTCTGAAGAAGACAAAAATGACATTGAAATACAAATATAAGAACACACTAATGGCAAAAAGAAGAAAATATTTAAGTTAATATGATATTTTATAAATATATTAAAATCTGTAAATCTACATGAATCAACAGAAATAAGCCTCTTCTCCACCGGCGAACAGATTAAAGCTTATTGGTCAGATTTGTCAGTTGAGAATCAGAATTAAATAAATTAATTTTAGTTCCAAATTAAAATGATCAGCTGATGAACAGAAACGGTTATAAATCACAACAAACACATTTACAACAATG
The DNA here is from genome assembly GCF_023724105.1 of Carassius gibelio. Lineage (NCBI taxonomy): Eukaryota > Metazoa > Chordata > Actinopteri > Cypriniformes > Cyprinidae > Carassius > Carassius gibelio. The sequence continues at coordinate 2,083,508 of NC_068410.1, read as the reverse complement.
AATAAAATACTCTCAGATTTCACTTTTGTTCTGTTCGGATGTTGTTCGTGGAAATGCATGAATATGTTTGCAGATGAATCTCACAAAACCGATCAAGGTTTACCTTATTTTACCATCAAATCAAAAGAGAGAAATAAAAAAATAATATTAAGTCTAAAGAAAATGCAACCTAGGACCAAAAATTATTAGTATTTATTTAAGTATTTATAATTATGTTTGGTTGCATTTGTTATTTTTGAAGTTTCAATATTCTCTATCATTTAAAATCCCATTACGTGATAATAATAATAATAATAATAATAATCATCATGATACAAATTCATCAAGAAGTCACAATACTTTTGTGAATTTTAAATGCTTTCTTTTCCTTCATTTTTTTGCAATGTAAGAATATCATAATCATCAACACAGGGAAATAAGAAATTATATTTTACCTAAAGAAAATATACCCTACTTTAAGGACAACAAAGACATTTTTCATAAAAAAATAAAAAAAAGTATTCAAATGATGTATTTATACATTGTAGTTGATCTGTTACTTTTGAATTCATTTAAATTATCATTACAAATTATATATTTATTACTAGTGCTTAATTACTTTTTCAATAATAATTTAAATGAAAATCATAATAGAGAAAAAATAATATTTAGTCCACTTTTAGAACCATTAAATATATATTTTAAATTAAAGTTATATTAATAAAATTATCTATATACAATAGCTATCTGTTGTTTTTGTATTTTCCATTATGCTCAATGATGATTTTAATTTGCAATCTCATAAAAAAAAAAAAAAAAAGTTTATTTTGGCTAAGTAGAATTCAAATAAAAATTATCATTGAGCATAACAAAAAATTACAAAGTATAAAAAATATAGAAATCTTATATACATGAGTAAAACATCCAAACACATTATTGTAATAAGAATTGAGATTAAAAATATGAAACTTGAAAAAAAATGATTTCACTATGCAAAAAAAAAAAAAGAAAAGAAAGAAAAAGGCTCAAAATAATTGGTTTTTAATACGAGCTTGATGAGTTCTCGACAAGTTTTGTGAAATTCATCATCATTCAACATATACATTTTCGAAAAACACAAAGTTGTTGTAAAAGATCGGAAAATAAAAAGAAAGAAAGAGACAGAAAGAGAGATTTTAATGTCGGATTTGTGTGTTTTCCTGCAGCTTTATGCTCAAGTGCTTAACCGATCAAAAAGGGCATCGTATTCTCCTCGATCAATGGAGACCAGTGGGAAGGACTTGGAAACCTCCCAGCCTCGCCATTCATTTGCTCATAATTTCACTACTGTCAATTCAGATGTTGTTGCTGTGCTGAATGCTGACTGTGATTGATTTCACTGTCCTCAGTGCAAACATGAAAAAAATAAATGTGCCAAATCGTTCAAAAAGGCACGTTTAGTGTCATTTCCAATAGAGAAAGCAATACAAAGTGCACATCCTTATGTAAGAGTCTGCATGGGCGAGATCAAATTCGAGGGGTTTGACTTCAAACGCCGACTGAATCTCATGTTGGAGATTCTGCAAGAGGAAAAAAAAAAAAAAGTCTGAAAGAGTTTAGGAAAAAAAAGAAAAAAAGAAAATCACTCCCACTCCGTCTCCTTCCATCGCTCTGTTCTCTCTGGCACCCACTGCGTCCGCCTACAGATCTGCTTTATATAGAGGAAAATCTAATGCCCACCCGCGAAAACACACACAGATGAAGAGCTCTGAAACAGGGAATGAAAGATAATATCTGAAAGGTAAAAGATTGTGAGGTGGGAAAAAGCATAATTGCAAGAAATAAAGTAAATTGCAAGATTGCTAGCTGTCAGTTGCGAATAAACAATCATAACTGCGCAAAAAGTCATACAGTAGTTGCAAAAAAACGTAACTGCAAGCAGTCAGTTGCGAATAAAAAGCCATAACTGCAAAAAAAAAAAAAAAAGTAATAGTTGCAAGAATAAAAGTCTTACTAAAAAAGGATCAACAAAAAAAGCCATGATTGCGGAAAAAGTCTACTGAAAGTAAAAGTGTCATAATTGTGAAAAAAAGCCTTAATTGCAAGAAGAAAAGTCGTACTTGTGACGGAAAAAGTCAATTGCGAAAAAAAAAAAACTATTACAGAAAAGTCATAATTGTGAGAAAAAAAAAAGTCAATTGTGGGGAAAAAGTCAGAAATGCAAGAAGTTAATTGCGAATAAAAAGTCATAACTGCGAAAAAAAAGTCAGATGCAAGAATAAAAGTAATACTTAAAGCTGCGGTAGGGAACTTTTGACGCTCTAGCGGTTAATAAACAGAACTGCTTGCGTCTTGCGGAAGAACATCGTAGCCGGAACTACTTCTCTCTGTTTATGTCTATGAAGAATCACAAAGGTACTGGGTTACTCCGCCGCGGTATCCCCGAAGCAATCTAAAATAGTCCGAATATAAACACTTATTATAGGTGCACCCTAGTGATTCAGGACAAGCCAAAAACACGGACACTGGGAGGAGCCAGAGGAGCTTGATTTTTTCAAAGATTATCTGTCTCATATTCTACTGTCAGGACATAATGACAGGTTTAACAAATATGTAAAAAATATATTTTTTTTAAAAGTTCCCTACAGCACCTTGAAGTATAAGCTTGCAAAAAGGTGAACAATTTCCAGTAAATTTAGGAAACATTGCAGACATTTTAGAAACTTTACAGGATTTGTTGGAATCCTCCAGGGATTTTTGGAAAGTTTTCGGAAATTTAACGGAAATTTTACACCCCTTTGCGACCCTACTTGCGTTAATATTCATGACTGTGAAAAAAAAAGTCAGTTGCGAGATGAAGTGTCATAATTGCGAAAAAGTCATAATTATGAAAAAAATCATAACAGAAGTCAAAATTGCTGGGAATTTTTTTTTTGAGAAAAGTCATGTTTGCGCGAAGAAAATGTATACTTGTTAAAAAGTCACAATTGGGAGAAAAAAAGTCATGCATGTGAAAACACAAAAGTCAATCGCGAGAAAAATCTACTGTGAGAAAATCCTAATTGCAAGAAGTCATAATTGTAAGAAAAAGTTCTAATAGCGAGAATAGTTGTAACTAAGAGAAAAGTAAATTGCGAGAAAAAAAAAAACATGATTATGAGATAAAGACTAGCGAGAAAAGTCAAGAGCTAGAAAAATAGAGAAAATGCATTATTGAGAGGCAATAAATCAGAAAGGCAACGCAAGAGGAAAACTCAAAAAGTAATGATAATTTTAGAAAAGCAAGAAAAAAAAAGTCACTTGCGAGAAGTCAAAGTTGCGAGAAAAAAAGTCCATTGCAAGAAGAAAAGACCTAACTGCAGGAAAAGTCATAAGTGCGACCGCAAGAGAAAAAAAACGGAGATATAAATTCCCCAACATAAAAAACATGAGTCAACAGATGAAGTTGCAACACAGATCTTGTGCATCACATTTCTTAAATAGTGAAAAAGGGAATGATAGGTAACGTCAAAAATTAAATGATCTGTCTCTGGTCTGCAACACACACACATATAAACACACATACGCACACACACACACACACACACACTGGTGGAGCCTCGACAGAGTCCAGACAGTCCCTGATTCTCCAGAAGGGGAAGACCCGAGGGTTTTTGGATGCGAGCGTCGACTGCGGTCAATGTGACTTGTCGTCTGAGTCGGAGGCGTTGGGCTGGTGTTCTCGGGGAATGCTGATGCTGGTGTGACGATCCCACAGTTTGTGAAGCTCAGTGGCTTCGCTTTCACTGCTGGTGCCACTGGTGCCACTGTCTCTGAAACTGGCCAGCGGCGGACGAACCTTCACGCCTTTCACCGTCATCGAGCCCTCGATGGCTTTACGCAGCTACAGCGCAGATGATTAACCATTAACAGACACATCACACTGATCTGGAGTCACATTTATAATGTTACAAAAGATATATATTGCACATAAATGTTGCTCTTTCGAACTTGAACTATTCATCTGTGAATCATGAAAAATAAATGCATCACGAAAACTATGAAAATATTGGGCAGCACAACTGTTTTCAACATTGATAATATTTAGAAATGTATGGAAGCTTGTTTGCACCAAGGATAATTGCATTTCTAAAAAAAAAATAAAAAATTATATATCAGATTTGCATTTGTCACAATTGAGAGTAAAAAAATCCGGAATTGTGAGATATAAAACTCAGAATTGCACAAAAAAAAATAATTGTAAGAAAGTCGTAACTGCTGGAAAAAGTCAATAATTGTGAGAAAAATTCATCGTTTTGTGAGAAAATGCAGAATTGATAGAAAAAAGAAAAAAGTAAATGTAAAAAAAAAAGAATTCCAGAACTGTGTGGAAGCCAATTTCCACCAATGAATGAAAAAATAAATAAAAGAGTTAATCATGGCTTATATAAATTTAAAATCGCAAGATTAAAAAGTCACAATGACCTGCTGGAAACAGGCTTTCCTAGAATTGAGATATATATATAAAAAAAAAAATCATAATTCAAAACTGTAAAAAAAAAAAAAAAACGTCTTAACTGCCAGAAAAAAGTCAATTGCAAGAAAAAAACTTGCAAAAAATGTGAGAAATAAATAAAAAAAAGTTTGGAAAAAATAAATAAAAAACAGAATTGCAAGAAAAAATTACAAGAAAGTACATTGTGAGAAAAAAAAAGTACGATAATTGTAGGATATAAGACTAAGAATTACGAGAATTTTTTTTTAGATTAAAAGTCACAATTACCCTTTATTTGTGGCACAAATAAGCTTCCATAACAATGTTTGTTGAGCAGAATATTATCATGATTTCTGAAGTAATGAAGCTGAAAATACAGCTTCGATCCCATGAATCTCTCACCTCTCTCAGTGAAACTACTCCTATGAGTCTCCCAATGCTGGTGACGTAAGCGTGATCCAAACCCAGCAGAGAGAAGATGGTGTGAGTCTGTCAGAGAGACCAGAGAGCCACCGGCCAAACAAATAAATAAGTAATAATGCATAAATGGTAGTGCTTTCATGCACCAAAAACATTGCCAGTGTTGTTTTTCATGATACACTGCAAAAGGCAAATGCATAAATTAAGCTATATTCTGACCACACACATGCACACAAAACACATAAATCATTCAGTGAGTGTGTGGATAGAGATATAATGAGTGCGCATGCAAGTGTAGAAATGAGTAAGAGAAGGATGACTGGACTGCATTAAACACATTCACAGTTTGTGTGTGTGTGTGTGTGTGTGTGTGTACCACTGCAGAGCGAGTCTTAATGAACACTTTCTTTGCTCTTGCCACAAGTGAGTTTGCAAATGCACACGATAAATCCAGTGTCAGCAAATGTGTATATGTATGTGTGTGTGTGTGTGTGTGTGTGTGTGTGCAGAGCACTTTATTAAAAAGCGTCAACAGAGTTTACATTCATATACTGTAGATCCTTACCTTATACTCTCTTCAAACACACACACACCTACCTACACACACACACACATACACACACACACACACACATATACGCATGCACGCGCGCACACACCCACACCCACACACACACACACACACACACACCTTGTGCAGTGAAGTGCGCTCCACCAGCTGGAAGGGGGCGGGGTCAATCTTGCAGCTGTTGAAGTTCACCTGCTCGTCAAGCTGTTGCTCCTCCCATTCCTCAATCTGCATCCACATACAGAGACTGTTTACCTACTCTTTTTACATGTCATTTATGCATTTTTTAAATTCTTTAATGTCATCTATGTTATATTTCTTCGTCAGTGACTCTGTATTTGTGTCTATGTGGGTCTGTACATTTAAACCTCTCTCATAACATTGTAAATATAGCAATAACAAAATACTGTAATATGTAAATATATGGTAATTTGTACATTTTATCCATAACATTTTTTGTTGAGATTTCAGTTTTGTTATCTGAAGTACATCATTTATTAAGAATAAAAAGATTTGCACTTTTCAACATCAATATAGCATTTAAACAGAATGCTTTACTTTAGTTTGTCATAGTACCTTCCTTGGCATTAAAAAATAGAGAGGGTTTAAATGAAGCCTTTACATAAATTACAAACAGATTAGTAGTGTGCATCTAAACATATTTTATGAGAGGTTTTCACTATTACAGCCGCAGTGTCCTCACCTCGCCAAGAGTCATGTCATCCTCTGCGTCTGGATCCTCCTGAAACACACACACACACACACACACACACACACACACACACACACACACACACACGCTGTCACTCAGATGAAGTGCTTTGCAGTAACATTATATAAGAAACATGACAAGCCTGAATACACAAAGCCCTTTCCAGAAACTTGGGAATCTAAAAAGACTGTAAATAGAGAATTTACAGTATTCTATTTGTCCTTTTTGACATCCGAATTTGTTTGGGTGTAATATATGAGTGTGTGTTGATGGTTTGTAATGCTAATATGTTGTGTCTTCTGATCAATATCTCGGAGCGCAGCTTTGGCAGTCGACAGATAAGAGTTCCTCTTCCTCCCTCTTCATCTCTCTCATGCTAGATTTAATCGATGAGATCAGCCTGCAGTTGCACTTTTCTCTGTACAAGTATATCACACACACACACACACACACACACACACACACACACACACACAGGCGTATACATCTTTGCAGCACTCTCTATGCATTAATAAAACCTCCATCCATTAGTGCTGGTTTCTGTAGAAATGTGAGCGCAATGTAATGAGCAGACACAAGGCCTGTGGGTCTCGCTCTTTTACCACGGTAAACCACTTAATGCACAACTACCAGAGAGAGAGAGAGTTAGAAAGAGAAAGAGAGAGAGAGAGAGAGAGAGAGAGAGAGAGATATAAAAGCTTGGTAAGCATGACCTCGTCATCAGGTTCCTTAGAGGGGCCAGGAGGTTAAATCCTTCCCGGCCCCCCTCTATACCCTCTTGGGACCTGACTCTAGTGCTTAAATCACTACAGCAGGGCCCATTCAAGCCTTTGCATTCAGTTGAGCTAAAGTTTCTTTCATTGAAAACTCTGCTCCTGCTTGCACTGGCCTCCATCAAGAGGGTAGGGGACCTGCATGCATTTTGGGTCGTCGATTTGTGCCTAGAGTTTGGTCCGGCTGACTACCAGGTAATTCTGAGGCCCGGCCTGGCTACGTGCCCAAGGTTCCCACTACACCCTTCAAAGACCAAGTGATGAACCTGCAAGCGCTGCCCCTGGAGGAGACAGACCCAGCCCTGGCTTTGCTCTGTCCTGTCGGAGCACTGAGGTGCTACGTAGACCGGACACAAAGCTTCAGGACCTCAGACCAGCTCTTTGTCTGTTACAGAGGCCGGGAGAAGGGGAGTGCTGTCTCTAAATAGAGGATGGCCCTCTGGATTGTGGATGCCGTAGCCCTGGCTTTTCAAGCACAGGGTGTGCCCTGCCCATTCAGGTTGTGAGCTCACTCAACTAGAAGTGTTGCATCCTCCTGGGCACTGGTTCGTGATGCCTAGTTGGTGCCTAGAGTCCGTGTTTCCCCGGCAGACTTCTGCCTTCCCAAGGGGGGTTTAATCCCCTCAAATTTCTCCATATACACCTAAACAGATGCTATATGTTTATTTGGGGAGGATGGGGTTTCCCAGTGTTGTCCTTCGGGAAGGATGGGGTTTCCCAGTGTTGTCCTTCGGGAAGAATGGGGTTTCCCAGTGTTGTCCAATCTCACCCAGTGAGGTAGTGCTTTGACAATGGTGAGTTGACCTACTTGTTCCAAGCCCCAGTCTACACCTAATAGGGGCACAGGCAGCTCGCAAAGGTAAGTGGAAGGTGAAGCACCCGTGGCGCTTTGGTAGGGATCACAATCAAAAGGGAAGGTCTCCAGCTCGGCTCCTCAGTGAAAAGCAGGTTTGCATTGCACTTGCTGCCTTCTTATACTCACACTGTGATCAGCGGCAGCTGGATGAAATAATTGCATGCCAATGTGCATTGGCTCATTTAGTTTACAGTCGAAGTAGATTGGTCTATCGAAGCGATATCCAAATATATAAAAAATATATATATAATAATTGAAACAAATCTGTTATTTTTGATAACAAAATCAGAAAACAAAGTAGCAAGAACTAACATAGTTAACTAATGTTAACAATTGGAATCCTACAGTAAAATTTCACCGTAATCTATGAGTGAAAACAATTTTAACTTAAAAATAAGTAAAATAAATATAACGTTAAATAATATAATATTAGTTAGAAATTATTTTTAAAAAATAAAATGAGATTTTTTTTTTTTTTGCACTGACCATTTCTATAATACTATATATTTTTATTATATTATATTATATACTTTAATATTGGAATTGTTGGCACAAAATTTTTTTTACATTTGCATGCCTTTCTTACTTAAAAAAATAAATTAAACATACATAATATTTGACCCTCTAACTTTAACACTCACTACTCTAATTCTATTCTTTAAAAAATCTAACTACCTTTCTAATCTTTTTGTATTCTATTTTCTTTTCATTTATCATGCAATTGTATATATATGTGTGTATGTGTAAAGACCTCTAACTAGCTTGCTCTATTCTTTTATTTTTTATTTTTTATTCTATTGGTTTTCTTTTTATTTATTATATTATTTAAAATCCCATGCTACGTGTACTGTGTTAACCTAACTGAGACTTGTTATAGCACATATATATCATTGCTCTTTTTGGATAAAAGCGTCTGCTAAATGAATAAATGTAAATGTAATGTAAATGTACATAATTCGGCCATTTATAACAACCATATCAAGTAATTAAATAGAAAATTGTAAAATAATAAGAGAGAAAACCATGCAATGTTTTTCCATTTGTTTTGCACTGTCCATTTCCATAATATTCAGTGCAAAATAACAGAAAAAAAACAACAACAACAATAATACGGTATGGCTTTCTCTTTTTTTGTATATATTTTTAAACACACGTAATTACGTTGTTCTGACAGTAAAATGGGCCAGAAGCATATAATATGGATTTCTGTTGCTGTTGAAGAACTGTGATGAAGCTTCAATCATTATGGAGCCATTATGCTGTTAATATACAGTACGTTCATCATGCTACAAAGTAGGCAAATGCGTCTCCATAGCAACTGTGTGACATCATCACACATGACACACTAGTTCAGCTTTCAGAAATATATTTGCACAAACAATGTGGATTCATTTACACAAGATGTGGGTCATTCAACAGCTGCACTGACTGACGCTAGAAATCATTCACAGAGAAATATAGGCAACATTAACTAACAACCAACAATACATTTGCTACAGTATTTATTCACCTTTGTATAAAGTATACTTAATTTCACATAACCGCAAGTAACTTTTTAATAGCGGTATATACAACTATACAAATACAAAGCAAATATACACAGCATTTTTACATTCATAAACAGAATATGTGAAATGAATTTAATTTAATCTATAAAGCGGTTTAAAAGACCATAAAAGTGTCATTATTCAACATAATTTAGTAAAAAATAAATTCAAAGAAATTTCAATGTATTAGTAGATGTTAAAATTAATATTAAATAAAACTGATATTAACAAATGCTTTAGTATTTGTCATTGTTAATTCATGTTTAATAATGAAGATAATTAATTTTAACAAATGGAAACGTACTAAAAAGTAAAAAAAAAAAGATAAGATAAGTATAATATAATATAATACATAAAAGTCTATATTAATGCAGAATTTTGGAAATTAATTTTGGAAATTAAAGAGTTACTGTATATGAGAATAAATTTACATGCGTCTAATTTTGTAACATTTTAAAATTAAAAGAGCTGCAACAATGACTAGTAACTCTGAAATTGTATTAACATTAATAATGATATTTATTAAGAATTAATTTTTATTTTATTTATTCACATTGTGTTTATTTAATTATTCATTAATATGAATCAGATGTAATATTTAGCTATTCAAAAATTAGATATGATATTCAGATATTCAAATCAAAGCTCTTTGACACTTTTTATCTATTATGAAGTAAATAAATGAAGCAGATACAAAGAAAAGAGAGAAATCCACACTGACTTTTAATAAAAAACCTCAAATGTGTGTCATATAGGTTAGGAGTGACAAGAGGGTGAGTAAATGATGACAGGATGATTTTTTAGGTGAGCTATCCTTTAAAGTTTAAGATCTAAACTCTAAGTTTTATATGAAGTGAGCGAGACTAGTGTTATAGGACACAATCATTCATTGGCCCCGCCCACTTCTCATGCAACTCACAATGATTGGCCAGTTCATGCTGATGATTGACAGCTACGCATGCTTGGCTTGCCTCCAATGTTCCTGCTAGATTACACTCTTTCTGACCTTTAACCCCGGTCCAGTGCAGACCGATCAAAACAATGAAACGGAGTTTAATGTTTATCGCACAATTAAAAAACAATATTGTCTACCTCTACTGTAAAATTCCAGTGATTCTCTATTTGTGCACTCAGCGGTTCTGCAGGTCAAAGGTCAGGAACAGGAATGAGGAAGGCGTTTATGATAAGATGATGTCAGATGATGACATGATGATTTAACGAGCCCGTTTTTTAATTAATAGCGGCTCTTACCAAGACCGAAATCCTGACGCGTTTGGGCCTGAGGTCAGGAGCCACTGTGTGCTCCACGTTATTATTCTTCCGTAAGGGAAACACAACACAAACAACAAAAACTTCATACGATTACCCTCATATAAACATAAACGTGTGTGTGTGTGTGTGTGTGTGTGTGTGTGAATGTGTGTGTGTGTGTGTGTGTGTTAGAGTGTCTCACCTCCATTGCATCAGTCTGAGGTCGAGCACATAACAGATTCTTTAAGCCAATGCCAGAATCATGAGGACCTGAAATACACAGATAACACTCACAATTTACAATACAATACAATACAATACAATACAATACAATACAATATAATATAATATATAATACGTGCTGTTAAACAATTAATCACGATTAATTACATCCTTAATTATTCATGTACTGAGTATATTTATTGTGTATGTATTAATACAAACACATGATATGTTGAAAATATGTTGTTTATATATTAAATATATTTCTAATTGTACACATATGTAAATATATTCTAAATATATACTGTATGTGTGTATATTAATATATGCATAAATATACACAGTACACACACATTATGTACACAAAAACTTTTATTTTAGATGTGATTAATCGTTTGACAGCACTAAATAATATATAATATAATATAATATAATATATCTTTAAAAAAACTTTTAAAAGCACAAAAAAATTCACCTTTATGCAATCCAGTGGTATAGATATTTTATATAAAAAATAATAATAATCAAATTACTATCCAAACTCATTTATGTTTTGTCTCTTCTTAAAGGAGACAATCAGGAGATTGCTGAAGTAAAAGCATAAAAAAAAATTTAAACGTTAAAATTTATAGGAGATGAAATGTACTGTAGTAAAAAAAAAATTGTTAATTTATAAAATACATTTTTACATCTGGAATCTAAAGTTACATTTAAAAATATGATAAAATTGCTAATTAAGTTATGTTCCGAAGTTGAAGTTGATATCGTAAAAACTAAAAAAAGTACTATTTTCATAGTAACGCAATGTCTGATTACAAAATCGTTTTCACAGGATGAATTGAGTGTTTAAGCTTTTAGGATGATTACTGTAATATGTGATGTGAGGGGGAAAAGTCATAAAAATAAGTGCTAACGGAACGCAACAGCCACCAGTTTGCTTTATTTCAGTGGCAGAAGATTACAGCGTTTCACTAGATTTGTAGTGAGTGTGTTTTTATAAGACACAATTAATAAGTTTTCACTAAAGCTGGAGATTTCCTTCCAAATAAAGCTTAAAGTGCAGAATGAATAACTTAAAGCTAGCGTTTTAAAATTCAATGCAGTCCAAATTCAAAATACATTTTTTTTTGTTTTATTAGTTAAAATCATGGGATGCAGCTCTTAATTTTGAACTCTTAAAGTACATTACATAGAATAATTTAACTTTAATTATTTTTCGAATTCTTCACGTCTTTAGTTTTTTTTATCACAATAAATATCGTATTGTGGATTTGTATCTTGATATCGTATCGTGATATCGTATCGTGATATCGTATCGTGATACCGTATTGCGAAATTTTGATATTGTTACATCCGTGTTTCCACAGATAAGTAAAAGTGTGTGTGTGCCATTACTTGTGGGGATCTCGATGTTTTTCTCTGCAGTAGATGTCCTCTTCAGCGCAGGTTTGAGAGGTTTAGGTGAAATGGGACGGGTCGGTGTGAACGAAGACTCTTCTGTGGAGATCTGCACTCACAAACAGAGATCACGTCTCAGAAATGAAGAAAACAGTGTGTGGAGTCAGACGAGAGAGTCAAGTAAACGTTTGCCCTCTGACCTGGAAGCGAACCTCGTGGTTGACCTTTTGACCCCCCTCCTCGCTGCTGGGAGTGCTGATCACAGACACGCGTTTTCTCTCGGCGTCGGTGCGATCGCGTATGAACTCCAGCCGGCGCTCGCGACTCAGATGCTGCGCGAGGAGCGCCTGTAACTGAGCGCGCTCAATAGAGCCCAGCAGGATCATCGACTCTAGAGAGCAGAGAGAGCAATGCTTAAACTGACCAAAAGTGACAGTAAAAACATTTATAAGGCTACTATTGCAAAGAAATGCTGTTCTTTGGAACTTTCTATTCATCTGTGAATCCTGAAAAATAAAATGCATCACAGTCTCCACACAAATATTG
>NC_068410.1:2053283-2065783 GCF_023724105.1 Carassius gibelio | reverse complement strand
AGATGATGCCGTCCGTATTAATGCCCTCTGGAAACCATGCGGCCATACTTTCACCCACCAAACGGCCAAACGCAGCACCTGAAGCACACATTCCCAGGTCACATTTTAATAAATATATTGCATTAAACATTTTTTACATATAGGCAAAACACTACAGGAAAATCTAGTTTTTTTCATGCACTTGCCAATTTTGAGCTTTTTAACCATTTTGCGTCTTGTTTCAGAAAAGTGGACAGAAAATATCCAAAATATACACATTTACATTTAATCATTTAGCAGACGCTTTTATCCAAAGCGATTTACAAGTGAGACCAATAGAAGCAATCAGAATTTTGTTTTCCGTTTATTTTATGAAATGTATTTATGTGCATCTGTACAAATATTTAAAGCCCGTTTTCTCAAAATGAGTTTTTTCTCCACTTCAGCAGCACTTACAAGCACCAAAACTTAGGGTTTAATTCTTCTCTGTATTCTGAAGGTTTTTACTGAAGGCTTTTTTCATACATCATTCACATGGTTTTTATTATTGCACTATCTATTTGCATCTATAGATTTTAGCGTCTGTTTTCCTCAAAATGAGTTTGTTTTCCAATTCAGCAGGACTTACACACACCAAAACTTAGAGTTTTATTCATCTATGTATTCTAAAGGTTTTTATTGAGGGGTTTGTTCATATATCAATCACAAGTTTTTATTTTGGTACTTATTTATCTGCGCCTGTAGGTTGCAATTATGATACATACATTTCAAGCCTGTTTTTTCCAATTCAGCAGCACTTATATTCATCAAAACTTAAAGAGTTTTAATCATATCTATATTTTAAAGGTTTTTACTGAAGGGTTTGTTCATATAATCAATCACAAGTTTTTATTTTGGTACTTATCTGCTTGCATCTGTAGATTGCAATTACAATATACATACATATCTTTAAATGTAGTTTTCATAAAATTTGTTTATTTTTCCAATTCAGCAGTACTTGCATACACCAAATTAAAGAGTGTTATTCCTACCAATATTCTGAAGTTTTTTTATAGAGGGGTTTGTTAATATATAATTCACAATGATTTCTATAACATTTAATTTCTAAAAAACATGGCGAATATTTACTTTTCTCTTTCTGACAGAATTTTTTGATATATGGAGGGATAAAAAGATAAATTCAAAATCCCTTCAGTAATAATCTTAAATTCTAACATGCCAACAAATTTAAATAAGAATTTTGAACCTGGCTTTACCCAATGTTCATATTTAAACTCTGGAAATGTAATCAAATTAGTGCAAACCTAATATTTAAAAACAACATTTCAGAAAATGTCTAATACAAAACATGTACTGTAATTAATCAACTGGGGAAGTACTGCAATATCTATTAGTGAAATTTTTTAATTCAAATAACTTTTGGTGTATTGCTTTAAAAGTTTAATTAACATACAAATACATACCAATGACGAAAACAGGCATAAAGGCTCCACATGGTACGGGAAGAGTTGTGGCTAAAGCAGACATCCAGAACTACACAAAAACAACAATAACACTCATTAAAGCAAAAATACTTTTGGAACATTTCAGCAAAATCTAATAGTTTTCTTTATCTCTGCAGCAAAATTGCTGCTTATATAACCGAGAGATCATATAATCAGTGTTGAGGGATTAACTAATTAATATGGTTGAATCCATTTTTCAGTAGCATGACAGTAATTTTTCTGTATTTTGTTGTGTAGTGTGACAAAATTACATTGGTGGTTATTAAAAAACAACAGCAGTGACACACCTGTGTGAAATAGAATTAAAAACAGCAATGACCAAAACATTTTTTTTTTTTAATAACGGATTAAAAAATTCTGAACTCTCATATAGTTTGTTTATGGCAGTGATTATGTGAGATGTGTAGCTCACATAAAAGGCCTTTCTGCGAGTCTGCAGCCCGTCTCTCCACACACAATAGCCTGGCATATGACAAACCAGAGGGGTGTGATATTCACACATGCGCCTGTGTGCGTCACAACACATCAAAATCCCCAAATATCCTTAGAGATCAACGCTTCATTATACATCTGACGCAAAATCTGTCATGCCCATCGTCTGCATGACATTTTACGCTTATACTGTATGAAATCCTCACCAGACGAAAACAGAAAGTTAAATAAATGTCAGATGTAAATGTGTAAATAAAAGCTACTTTCTTACAATTGAATCCACAACCAACTATTTGGAACGTTACAAGAATGAAAAAAAAGAGATAAATAATGTGTACTAGTTGTAAGGATTATATAAATATATAAATAAATGCCAATGCTTTATTGAGTGTTTTGGGGCACTAGAGAAGATTTGACATGCCCAGACATTTGTGTTTTTCAGTATCATATCCTTGTAACACATTACATGTATATAAAGCGTTATAATACAAAATAAAATATCACAAAATAAAGCGTAAATAAATAATATTTATAAATATAACAATATATTTATATAATTGATTATAATTATACATTTTTATTTGAAATGATAAATAATAATAATTATTATAAATTATAACAACAGAAGAACTCGATTCCAAATATTTTTAACAACATGCAAATACAAGTTTGACAAAAGAACGAAATTATAAAAGTGTGTATTTTTGTTTGTATGTATGTGTGTGTGTGTGCGTATGATCTCATTAGAGAACAACACAAGAAAATATCATCATCTTTTTATTCAATCTTTTAATTATAATGGCAAACGGCAACACAAACGCACACGTCTGAACTTTTTTTCCAATCTGGAAATAGCATTTTAGACACACACACACACACACACACACACGCAGCACAATCGATGGCTCCTGTGAGAACAGAAGGGGCTCCTGCTGGAGGTAGATGTGGGATTCAGTGTGAATGTTGCGTAAGTGTTATGTGAATTATATTGGAGAGTGTTCGAAAGCTGTGGGTGGATAGAGAGATCATTGCATAATATTCTCTCCTTCCTTCCTTTCTTCCTCTCGTTCGCTCTCTCCTGGCACTGAAAAATGGACAGATCCATCCAAAATCTCCACTTCTCTCTCTCCACCTGCCAGCATTTTTTCCCAAAGTCCCTCCTTTCTATTATTATGCCTCAAATTAAACACACACACAAACAGTTTTTTTTTTTTGCATGTCACACTTAAAGATTCAGATTATTAAACAAATTTTAATATTACACTCTGATTTCCAGAGTAAATAAAAAAAAGCAGTTTTGAAATTATGATTTAGTTTACTAAGGGAAAAAGTGGTCCAAACCTGCCTGACACTATGTGATAAAATAAAATCTACCTTAAAAACCTTAAATCTACACTAAACAAAATGGTAAACACTTTTGTTTTTGCCCCATGAGCTGATCTCAAAGATCTAAAGACTTTTTCTATATACACAAAAGGCCTATTTCTCTCAAAAATTGTTCACAGATCTGTCTAAATCTGTGTTCGTGAGCACTTCTCCTTTGCCGAGATAATCTAACCACCTCACAGGTGTGGCATATCAAGATGGTGATTAGACAGCATGATTATTGCACAACCTTATTTTAGGCTGACCACAATAAAAGGGTACTCAAGCTCAAGTGGTAGAGCATTGCGTTAGCAAGCGCAAGGTTGTGGGTTCGAATCCCAGAGAACACATGTTAGGAAAAATTGTTAGCCTGAATGCAATGTTAAGTCGCTTTGGATAAAAGCGCCTGCCTAATGCATAAATGTAATATAATATCACAGAATACCGCAATATATTTAAAATCGCAATATCATGATAATATCGTATCGTGAGGTCTCTGGTGATTCTCACTCCTACCATACACACTGTCTGTCATCTGCACAGTACTGTAAAACTGGGATTCAATCGTGAAGAGAAAACCTCTCCAAATGCACTGCCAAATTCTCTGAAACGCCTTTGGATACGGCAGAGAAATGAACATTCAATTCACAGGCAACAGCTCTGGTGGACATTCCTGCAGTCAGCATGCTAACCGCACGCTCTCTCAAATCTTGCAACATCTGTGGCATTGTGATGCATAATAAAACTGCACATTTTAGAGTGGCCTTTTATCGTGGCCAGTCTAAGGCACACCTGTGCAATAATCCTGCTAATCTAATCAGTCTAATCAGCATCTTGATATGCCACGCCTGTGATGGAGAAGTGCTCACTAACACAGGGACAAATTAAAGACACACAGGTTACACCGAAGGTTCCCGATCAGCTAAAGGACATGCAGGGCACTTGTCCCCATGACAACACTGACGACATCACTTCCCGTGCCATTACAGGTTTCGACCGGGTTCTGATGAGGTTGCCAGGGCGACACACTCATGCAGGTAACACACACACACAGACACACACACACACATTATTTTCCTTAGCCAGTGACTTCATCAGGCCGGGCAAAGCTGTAAATACCAGATAGGTGTTGATATGCAAATGTGGGCAGGCATATGTTAATGAGCTCATGTATTATTACCGTGGAGTCAGTAAATGCTCTGGAGAAACTGGATGTGTGTGTGTGTGTGTGTGTTTCTGTACCTTCATTACGATGAAGATGACGAGGATCACAAAGACGTTAGCCTGCGGATGTTTCCAGGCGGCCGAGTGACTGTCATAATTAAAGTCTTCTGTCATTCCTTGCTTCGTCCAAGTGCGATTGTCAAAAAATGAAACCAGGGTCTCCTTCTGTGTAAGCTATAGAAAACAAAATACATGTTATGAACAGAAAACCTTGTATTTTTAACATAAACCTCAATATTTTGATAGTTTTATGCAAAAATAAAAAACAAACAAAAAACATACATTTGCTTAAAGAGTAAATAATTTAATAAAATATAATAAAATAATAAATAATAATAATAAAAAATTATATTTTCTCTAAAAATAAAATAAAAAAATTATTAACAATAACATACATCAGAATTTCCCTGATGGTTAATTAATCAAAGAAATTTAGAATTAAAATAAATATTAATAACAAAATTTAACATATTTAATAACAAAACATTTACATGCAAATATGACTCAGTATGAATTTTAGTATAATTTAGATTCTATTATGGTTTTTAATAATATTTTTTATTTCTATATTTTCAGTTTTCATTTTAATTACAATTTTAGCAATTTAATAAATGTTTTGTCATTTTCTTATATGTGTATGTACAGTTTTTAATTAATTTAATTTTTATTTTATTATCTGTTTTTTAGTACATCAAGTTAAATAAAATAAAATTTTACAAATGTTGCGTTTTTAATTTAACAGCAGCAAAAATATTTGTTAATTGTTTTAGTTTTAGTTTCAGTTAACTTTAATAACCCAGATATTAACTTGCAAATGTGTTGTTAATTTATTGAAGCAATATCTTAAAATCTTTGAATAATGATACAGTTGTCTTCTGTTTATCTGCTTATAGCAAAGTTGAACTCATTTCTTTATAAAGATTAACTTGGCAACACTGAAATGAATTTAAACAACACACTAAATTGAGCTGAATAAATGACACCATTATCTTACTAAGAGCTGAATTTACATTGAATTTAAATGAACTGGTTTCATAAATGATAAATTTTACTGCATTAAGATAGTTACTCTACTGTTTATTAATGTAAAGCTGTTTTGAAACAATCTGTGTTGTATAAAGCACAACAAAAATATTAACTTTAGACTTGACAAACATTAATATCTTTTTTAAGGATGTTGTTTAAAAGTGAAGTCATACACTGTTAATGGACCCTTTTATTGCCTTATTCAGAGTCACTGAATAAAGAGAACAAATGTGTGTGTGTGTGTGTGAATGAGAGAGTGTCACGTGTGTGTGTGTGTGTGTCTGTGAGTGAGTGTGTGTGTGTGTGTGTGTGTCTGTGCGTGAGTGTGTGTGTGTGTACGTGTGTGTCTGTTGCTGAGTGTGTGTGTGTGTACGTGTGTCTGTGCGTGAGTGTGTGTGCGTGACTGTTTGTGAGTGTGTGTGTGTGTTTGTGTGTGTGAGAGTGTGTGTGTGTGTGTGAATGAGAGAGTGTGCACGTGAGTGTGTGTGTGTGTGCACGTTCGTGTACATGTGTGTATTTGTTTGTGTGCATGCATGCATGTGTTTGAGAGAGAGAGTGTGCGCGTGTGAGTGAGTTTTTGTGTGCATGTACCGAGTGTGAGTATGAGTGTGTGTATTTATGTGTTTTCATGCATGTGTGTTTGTAAGTATTTGTTTGTGTGCATGCATCTGTGTGTGTGTGTGTGCATGCATGTGTTTGTGTATGTGTGTGTGTTTGTGTGTGTGTTTGTGTGTGTGTGTGTGTTTGTGTGCATGCATGTGTATGTGTGTGTGTTTGTGTGTGTGTGTGCATGCATGTCTATGTGTGTGTGTGTGTGTGTGTGTGTGTATGTGTGTGTTACCTGTCCAGCCATGAACTGCCCAAAGCCCGGAGGGAAGGAGAGTGTAGAGATCAGTAAAGTGACGAGTGCAGGATACAACAGACGCCTGAAACACAGTCAGACTCATTAAACATGTGACTAGACCTAAATCTGTAAAGACAACTGTGTTTGGAATTACTTAATCGCTTTCAGAAAGCTTTGAGGATTTTTAGATTTCAATTAAGATATTGTTTGGCACAATTATTAACGGTGTTCTTTTTTTCTTATTTTTAAGTAGCAGTATAAAACTATTATTATTTTAGCAGGTTTAACTTCTTTATTAAATAAAATAGGTCACGAAAGCATCCTTTACTACACATTAAACATATTTAAGTACATATTAATTTTAATAACTTTAACATGCAGTAAATTAAGTATTTTTCTAAATATCTAATCATTCTTAAACTAACAGGTTTACTTTTGAAGGAAAATTCTTCTGATATTTTCTTCTGAAGTCATGTTTTCAAAAAAAAATGTTTTTACAATTTTGTACATTTCTGATTTAAAAGATGAACAAATCTGCCAATGGAGTCAGAAAATATTCTTAATTCTTAATAATTATTCATATCTCTTAAAATGTATTCAGTATTAAGATTATTGGCATTTATTTGTTCTTTTTTTAAGCAAAACTAAAAAAAACATGATATTGTAAATATCTCAAGTCATTTTGCTTCTGAAATAAATGTATTTTGATTGAAGGTTTAGATATTTACATTTAAAACAAGACGAAAAAAGTTAAAAGAATATAATTTTTGCAGCACATCAGTTGAACTGGAGAATGTGAATAAAAAAAAATTATACATTTTTTTTTAAATACATTTTTTTTCAGTTAACTTTTATTTTATTTCAAGTAAAAAAAAAAATAATAATAAAAAAAAAATTTCAGTTAACCATAATAACCCTGGAAACACTTACTTCTTCATGAGGAACTTGTTAATAGTTTTCTGTTTTCGCATAAACTGCACAATCAGCCGGTTCAAATACACAAATAAGGCTCCACCAAACCCGCTGGCGATTCTGCAGAGAGAGTGACATCATGCATATTTATTATGAGTGGGGTAAGATGCTCCAGAATAAATGATTCATAATGCAGCTCATTAGATGATTTTGTGTGTGCTCTCTCATCAAATATCTGCTGGATACAAAGTGTCTAAAACAAATGCACATGAACAATTAGCAGGAGACACTGATTCATGTTTTAAATGATTGCGCAAGTGTACAGTACGCAATAAAACAAAAGAAAGGAACACATTACAAGAAACAGAAGAAAAGTCAACCGGCTTTAAAGACAAATGGAAATGTTGTTTTTCAATGCAAACAATAATTTGCCTTGCTTTACAATACAAAATAAATCTAAATAACACATGCATGGAAAAACAATATCAATGTATTCAATATAAATATTTCTATAAGGAAATTTTTACTGGAAACCGAGACAAATAGAATAATTTTTACACTGGATGCAAATGCAAAGAAACTAAACGAAGCAGAACTGACCCGATCACAGCAAACGCTGGAAGCTCTTGGAGGTCAAAGGGGAAGTCCAGTCTGAAGCGTGTTTTAAAGAGAGCCGTGATCGTCTCTGAGAAAGAGAGAAGATTGCTTTAACTCTTAACATGCTCGAGCCTGTCATGTGTTTCACAAGCATATACACACACAAACCTTCATCTCTGTTCCACACGGCCAGAACTCTGAAGATAAAGGCACTAAACGTAGCAGCAAAGAATCCCCGCCAGTAGTTTCGTACGGCGAAGAACGTGGAGGTGACTTCAATGCTGAACAACACACCTGGAATACACACATATAACGGTCATATCTTGATGGAATCTTTTTTAAAATATATTTATTAAATTATTATTCTTATTATTTATTCATATGAAAATAATTTCAGTGCTTTAATAATTTTTCTAAGTCTTTTAAATTATAGACATTTAAGTTGTTGTTCTAAGTTTTTTTTTATTTAGAAATGTTCTTTGATTTAAACAGACATTTTCTGGGTTTTTTTCTGTAATTGTCCATCAAGTACAAATAACAATTTAACCCCTAATTAAAACTGCATGAACTATATTAACTATATTTTTGCTTTTTAATATAGAAATGTTAAGCTTTATACAAGCTAAACACAGACTTTGTTATTTTTTCAAATTTACAGTAAAAATTCAAAACGTACAAATTGCATTGTATCTAAAGTAAAAACTGTGTTAACTATGTAGTAACTGTGCATATTTGTAATTTTAGGTACATAAATGTTTTTATTTTAATGTGCCATTCGGAACTATTCAATAATTTACTACAAAGTCTTCAGAAATCTAAAAAAAACATTTTACAATTGATCTATTTTTATGCATTTACTAGACACTTATCTAAATATAGGATTTGCATCTTAGAATGTAAGAAGGACTAATTAAGGTGATTTATTACCTGATATATAATACTGGATAAAAATTAAATTAATCTGCAAAAAAAGTGTTTATAAACCCAAAATGTGAATAACAAATGACAAGAATTTTTTATGCATAATGCACCAAAAGCAACAAAAATGCGTGCAAATACTGATATTTTTCTGTGCAGTTCTCATTTGCATATGGTTTTTCTACAGAGTCTTCAGAATTCAGCCAAAAAAAAAAAAAACTAAAAGCAGGATTAGAAAACCTACCATCAGTATAGATATTTTGCGATATCCATGTTTATTATTAGTATATTCTTTGTGGTTAAAAATTAATAAAATCAACAGATCCACACTTAGAATTAAATATGTTTTGAGGGGCAAAATGAAATAGTTTTGATGAATGTTAATTATTTTGACAGTTTTGAGAAACATGACTAAATTAGTCAAGCATGACTGAATTCTGCACATTTACACAGTAATGTCTGGTGTGTTTCTGACCTCCAATAGGAGCAGCGAAGCAGCATCCAACCCCGACAGCGCAGGCCGCCGCAAGCATCTCCGTGTTTCTGGACTCATTCTGTTCAACACACACAACAGCAGACAGACCGGCTTACTACAACACACACACACACACACACACACACACACGCACGCACGCGCACACACACACGCACGCGCACACACACACAACCACAAAGAAGTACATACACAAACACAATCGAGCTCAAAATAAATCTACTAGCACAAAGTCACAAACTATAAAACACACCCCCATCCGTCACACTATCTACAAACAGATACACACACAGACATAGACACACACCTGTGTTTGGTAAATCTATTCACAGATGGATATCCCTGATAGTTTTATCCTCACAAAAGGAAAACTTCATCAAGAGAAATGCAGAAATATATACATTTTAGATTGATTTTGGTAACACACACACTCACATATACACACTCACACACACACACACTCACACACGCAAACAGACGAAAACACACACACTCACACTCTCGCACACACACACACACACTCTCGCATGCACGAACACACACACACACACATGCAAACAGACGAAAACACACACACACACACACTCACAAACTCACACAAACACACTCACAAACTCACACACACACACTCTCGCACACACACACTTTCACACGCACACACACACACACACACACACACACACAAATAAACAAACATGGAGCCGTAACTCTTTCCAGGAATATAATTAAAGGATTTACAATTTACCAATCGACATTTATGCATTTATTAGACACTTTTATCCAAATGTAAGATTTGCATCTTAGAATGTAAGAATGACATCTTAAAGTAATTTCTTTCCTCATATAATGGATTAAAAAAAAATATGCAAAAAAAGTGATAGGATTTTTTTTAATTACCTCATAAATTCCACCAAAGAAAGACATGAATTTGCAGAGAAGAGCCGCACACAAACTGGCAATGTGCACAAACGGACCCTACAGGATAGAACACACACACAATGCTTATATATAAACATATATTTACAATGTTTTTATAAAATTCACATTAAATACAAAGTCAGTCATATTAAAAATATATTATAGCATAGAGTGTGTGCACCTCCTTGCCCAGAGGCAAACCGCTCCCCAGCGCACAGGTCAGTCCCACAACCTTGGCCACAAACGTTTTTAACGTAAGATATTCCTTCAGCACCACTCCTCTGAGAATCGTCTTCATTTCAGGGATACCAGACCCTGAACGAGAGATAAACGCAGGAGTGCACTGCTGAATCATGAAGAAGAGCAGAAACCTTTCACGAGTGTGTGAATGTTAGCGCGTCTCACCCGCGGCTTGAGGTGCTACGATGTGTGTGAAGCCTGCAGAGAAGCTGATGAGAACCACAGGATAAGTGACCCAAGCTAAATACTGCAGGATTACGTTACTGTCCAGACCACCGGACATCCACTTCTGTGCTGTGGGGAGAACGACACACAGGACAATTACAGGGCATACGAACTCGAACTAGACAAAACATACCTTAGTAGAAGTATGAGTTGGGATATTTAAATTGTACTTTAATACATTTCTTCTATGCTTTTGAAATTGAGTGATACATTTAAAAGACAACGAGACGTTCCTATTAAAAGTATCGTTAAAGCATAAAAACTGCTTGTCTAAACTTTTTTTTTCAATATTCTAACTTTGAACATTTCTAGGTTTCAAGAACATTGAACATTTTTAAGTTTGAAAAACTTTTAACATCTTGAAAAAAAAAAAATTCTCTCCAAATGTTAATAAATAAATTTATTTTTTCAAACTTACAAATGTTACATTTTTTAAACACTCATGTATCTTTCTGAATTTAAAACTGTTTGAACTTTTTTTTTTAAATAGGAATTTTCAGTTTCTTTTTCAGAAATAGAAATGTTAAAACTTTTTTTTTTACTTTTAAAGGTTACGTTTTTAAACTGTAAATGTAATTTTTTTTTCAAATTTATAAATGTTCAAACTTATGTTTTCAAAAATAGAAATGTTAAAACTTTTTTTCCAAACTTAGAAATGTACAAACTTTTTTTCAAAAATAGAAATGTTCAGTTTTTCCAAACGTAAAGAAATTTCTAACTTTTTTCTTACAACAGTTTTATTTTAAAACAGAAATGTTACAAATATTTTTGTCTCCAAAATTTAAAACAGTTCAAGTCTAATGTTTTTTTTTCCAAACTTAAAAAGGTTCAAACATTTTTATTTTCAAAAATAGAAATTGTCAAAGTTTTTTTCTTTTTCAAAAATAGAAAAAGTTCAAAGTTTTTTTTCCAAATTTAGAAATATTCAGTTTATTTCTAAACTTATAAATGTTTAAGAAGATTTCAAACCTAGTCTAAGGTTTGAAAATATTCTGTCTTTACACCACAAAATAAATAAATTAACATATCTGGACGGAACAGAAATGAAACATCATTTTGCACACTGACAAAACGCCATAATTACACTTATGACACTACAAAATGTAACTGCAGAATTTTTTAATTACAAATAACTGATTCACAAGCATTGCAAAGCAACTTGTTTAATTACAGTTTTCTCAATATTAAGAAGACTGATCATCAAGTCTCTCCTTCTTCAGCAAGTTATAATTAAAACTAATTTACTGGGGTCAAAGTAAGTATTAAAAGAACAAACTGTTTGGTTTTTGACTAAGAAATCAAATTGCAAAAAAAATACAATCAATAATTTTTAACAGCAATTATATAAAAAATTTGCCAAAATAAAACGAACTCTACCCCAGAACTGTCCTAAAGTACTTATACCTCTGTTATTGGCATTTGATTTGACTGATTTATGGAGTAACTAAAACCATCTTTAATCAGTTCTTTAGAAAAGCATCTGTCTTGGTTCTTTAACCTCTTACACACACACACACACACACACACACGCACTCACCTTGTAGGAGAAGGGCGATGCAGAAATCCATAACAAAGCTGACCAGAGCCATAACGAGTCCCAGCAAGATGAGGAAGATCCAGTCCTCGCCGACCCGTGACATGAGAAACCGCTGACAGTGCACTGCACAGACTCCACAGAGAGAAAACTACATTACCCACAATGCACCAGTGCCCAAAATCAGACTCCACCACTTAGAAAGTAGCAGTGCACACCTGGAAGACTTCATAAGCAACAACTACATATAGCAGTTATAATGGGGTACTTTACAGATAAAGGAATGTG
>NC_068410.1:2033283-2048283 GCF_023724105.1 Carassius gibelio | reverse complement strand
ACATACTTCCTGTTGCACACACGCTCTAGAGTGACCAAGACTGCAAATGCGTGTGTGTGTGTGTGTGTGTGTGTGTGTGTGTGTGTTTCATTCAGCTGTCATGTTCTCAGTGGGACGATGGCGCCCTCATCAGGACAAAGACTGACACTCCAGCTACACACCATCTTACAAAAATCTGCATATGAAATCATTTCAGGACCAGGATTTCAGAGGTTTAAACATTCTTGAAAAAAAGACAAATGTTTTACCAAGCTATAGTTTAAGTTTGAGGATGAATCTGACAAGGCTTTATTATCTCACGCTAAGTTTTCATTGCAGATTTTTTTGCATTGCAATTATTATAGTTTTATTAAATAAAATTGTCATTACAATTGAAAAACTGCCCAGACATTTTTTATCACTATTATTTCCACTGGTGAATGTCATTACATTTAATAATTATTCACTTTTTCATATTAGAGTAAAAAATAGACTGCAAGTCAATTAATTAATCAGCATAAGTTAAAGGAAATATAACAAATATTACCATTATACACACACACACATATATCTTTTGTTCTCTTTGGGCCTTAGTGTTTATCAACCAAAATTTCTTATTTTCTTTTTAATTTTGGGGATATTATTACATTTAGTGTGACAACTATCATTTTAAAATACACATCAGTTTCCTCATGTACCATGGTACAGTTTTGTTGCTTATCCTTGGACAATAAAAAGCAAGAAAGAATAGGTTTGTTTTAAAACAAATAAAAGAAAGTCAGAGAGAAATGGCATGCAAAGTTGTTAATATCCAATGTTCACATGAAACCCCACAATGAATGACATTAATAACGTCTCGGTTGCATATGGTAACCCTCGTTCCCTGAAGGAGGGAACGGAGACGCCACATCGGTGATCGACGCAAAATGGGATGTCGCTTCGATAGACCAATCTACTTGGAGTGTAAACTAAACGAGCCAAAGCACATTGGCATGCAATTATTGCATTCAGCTGCCGTCCCGAAGGAGGTCTCGGGGGCAAACACACATATAGCATCCATTTAGGAATATATAGATACATTTGAGGTGATTAAAACCCTCTTGAGAAGGCAGAAGTCTGCTGTGGGAAAACGGGCTCTAAAGGATATACCAGGGACTATAGACATCTGAGTATCCTTTAGGTCTCAATATGGAACCCGGCCTTCCATGGTTCTCACGGATACATCATGAAGGTCTGGCGCCGAACGTTCTGCGGCATCCAGCTGCCGAAGGTGATTGAGGATCTCAACAGGGTCTACAGTACTGACTCTCTGGAGCAGTTTAAGCAAGCCGACACTAACCGGGGCCTCTCAGTGCCACTACCCGTTTGAGGTGAGAACACTTGAGGATACCGGCTCAACACGAAGGCTGTAGAACCTTTCGAACGTGTTAGGGGTCGCCCAGCCTGCAGCTCTACAAATATCTGTCAGCGAGGCACCACGAGCCAGCGCCCAGGAGGATGCAACACTTCTAGTTGAGTGAGCTCACAACCTGAATGGGCAGGGCACATCCTGAGTCTGATAAGCCAGGGTTATGACATCCACAATCCAGTGGGCCATCCTGTGCTTATAGAGGGCACTCCCCTTCTCCCGGCCTCCGTAACAGACAAAGAGCTAGTCTGAGGTCCTGAAGCTTTGTGTCCGGTCTATGTAGCATCTCAATGCTTGGACGGGACAGAGCAAAGCCAGGGCTGGGTCTGTCTCCTCCAGGGGCAGCGCTTGCAGGTTCACCACTTGGTCTTTGAAGGGTGTAGTGGCAACCTTGGGCACGTAGCCTTCGCTCCACAACTTGCTGTAAAAAGGAAGCACGACCGCAATCGGGCATCTTCGGGGGTCTTCTGGGCGAGAAGAACACCATTCATTGAACAGGTTCCACTTCTAGGCGTAAGCGTGTCTTGTAGACGGTGCTCTTGCCGAAGTGATGGTGTTCACTACCTCTTGAGGTAGGTCACCTAGAACCTCCGCGTCCCATCCAGGAACCAGACATGGAGTTTCCAAAGGTCTGGACATGGGTGCCAAATGGTGCCCCATCTCTGAGTCAGTAGATCCTTCCTCAAAGAAATTGGCCAAGGAGAGGCTGTCGCAAGGAGCACTAGTTCGGGAAACCAGGTCCGAGTGGGCCAATACGGCGCCACTAGCAAGACTTGCTCCTTGTCCTCCCGGACTTTGCACAGTGTCTGTGCGAGAAGGCTCACTGGGGGAAACGCATACATGCGTAGGTGCAGAGAGTTCCCTCTTCTGGGAGTAGAACAACTGGCAGTGAGAGGTCTCTGGAGAAGCAAACAGGTCTACCTGAGCGGCTCCAAACCGTCTCCAAATCAGCTGGACTGTCAGGGGATGGAGTCGCCATTCTCCCGGGAGCATTGCTCGTCACTTCAACGAAGTGACCTCAGAACCTTCCGACTCCAAAGGAGGAGGTGGCGGGCGAGTTGTGACATGCGACGGGAGCGCAGACCACCTTGATGTATGCAAAGGTCGCTGTGTTGTCCATTCGGACCAGCACATGCTTGCCTCTTAAGAGACCTTTGAGACGGTTCAAGGCAAGGTGCACTGCTAACAACTCTAGGCAACTGATGTGCCACTGCAGCTGCTGGCCCGTCCAAACCCCTGAGACTGCATGCCCATCGGTGGTGGAGGCATCCGTGTAAACCACAGCATGCCTGGAGATCTGCTCTAGGGCTACCCCTGACCACAGGATGAGGGTTTGGCGACAGGCCACTGTAACTTGGACCAGGTAAGTGCCGCGCTTCCACGTCCACCTCGGGACTCGGCCATTAAGCCGGTGCTGGAGCGAAACAATCTATCTATATATATACAATATATAAACACAAGAACTAACGTTGCAAAGATCATATCTCATATTAAATCTGGCTGAAACTTTCTCTCATCTCACCCAGCTGCTGGTTTCTCATTAGATAAAGACACACATCTCAGATACTGTAAGACAGATGACATGGCACAGCTTGTAAAATCTCAGATCTACCTGAGAAGTGATGTTTGGGATGGACTTACTTCGACACCGGACACATCGTCCCTTCTCGTACTCCAGCAGTTTGAGCGGAGGACTGCGGTGACGACCATCCTCTCGAATCCGAGCGGCTTGTTCTCGAGCGTAAACACCCAGTTCCTGAGTGTAACGCCCATACATCTACAGACAGAGAGAGAGAGAGAGAGACCCATGCACAGACCACGATTACTACATTAAAATACCGAATGAACATAAACTGATACAGGATCTCACACACACCTCCTTATATAATCATATATATATATATAAACAGAAAAATATACTCTGTGTGTGTGCATATATATATATATATATATATATATATATATATATATATAATTGCATATAAATAATTTTTATAAATTATATAATTTAAATATGTATACATATGTAATATTTTAAACATTTAAGTAAAAATATATATTGCCATGAATTAAAAAAAAGAAAATATTATTATTTTAAAATAACTAAATTAGATTAAATATGTATTTTAATTATTTCCTATATGTGATTTACATACAAATAATGTATTAATTTAATGCAATTTAAATAATACAATATTCATAATATGAAATTTAAATAAATATTAATAAAACACATTTATTAATCTAATTTGAATGATGCTAAATTACATCACATAATTATGTTTACTTATTAAATGTACATTATTTTAAGTGATTAATTAGACATTTTTTATTAATAAAATAATGAAAAATATTATATTCATATTATAAATAAGCAATATAAATATTTATATTTATTTTTAAACAATAAATAGTTTCTATAATAATACCGTAATGAAAAGTTAATGTGCTTGTACACTTTGTTCCGCTGATTCAGCATCTTTCGCAGAGGTTTCATTCAGATGACTGACCTCTAGAGCTCTACATTTACACACACACCCAAAAGGCTAAAGGTCAAAGGTCAGTTATCATATTAGTCTTCTTCAGTACGGTGCTTTTTTGTTCCCCTCTCTGTCTCACACACACACACACACACACACACACACACACACACACACACACACACAGACACACACAGACACACACAGACACACACAGACACACACACACACACACTTCCCTTCAAACCTCTTTGTTTCAGCACAGGTGTTTTAATGGCACCTGATAAACTTACCAACCCTGTGTGTGTGTGTGCTGCTCTGTCAGCATTCCATACAGGAGACAGGAAGTGTTTTCCCAGAATTCCCTGCCCTTCTAAAAATTCCAGCTCAAACCGGCTGAAGGTGGAGGCTGGTGTTTGGAAGACTGTGGCTGGTTTCTAAAAGCTTATTAACCTTCAGCTCATAATAACTAAAACTGCTCAAGAGGTTCTGAAACACAGCAGGATCACGACGATTTAATTTTTTTGAAATAAGTCTCTTCAACTCACCAAGGCTGCATTTATTGGTGCATTATTATTTGGTGGAAACTGATGCATTTTATTTATGTATTTATTTAATCCACTGTAACATTATAAATGTCTTGACTCTCACTTTAATACGTCCTGAATGACTTCTGAAGTGTAGTGTAGCATCCAGATCATAATTAGTTAATAATTAGAATCCAGCGTTTTGTGAAGAGAGAAACAAACACAGGGTTTGTGTTTCTGTTGATTCGTAAAGGGTTTGTGAGGTCACATGACCCACATCAAGAAAAGGGATGCTAAATAAACCCTTCAAAACAGGACTTAGGACGGCACGGACCGAAATACAGATGCAAAAATAAATCCAAACAAACGTGCAGCAACAACAAAGTCCCTGAGAAGTGCAAAGCTATGATTATGGGATGTATTTGTGTGCAGCTATGTGTTTGAAGCGACACTAATTGCAACCGGGGGCAACATTTATAACCCAATCACCACAACAACAACAACAGAAACAAACAGGAGTGAGACTACAAAACACAGAACTTAATCTGTTTTAATTTTATTGTAAAAACAGTATGCATCTATATAATGTACGTTTAAATTCATACATTCATGACTTAAAAAAAATACAAAAATTAATTGCTGAATGTTTCTTTTATAATGCATAATGTATTATATATAATACATATAATGCATAATTTATAATGCATTTTTTTTTAAATAGGCATGAATAAATATATATAATGTTTATAAATGAATACATTAATTACAATTATAAAAAAAAAAATATTAGGGTTAAAAAGTAGGTAACACAATATGCAGAAAGTTAATTAAATAATATATATATATATATATATATATATATATATAATTAAAAATTTAATATACTAAAAAATATTAATTAATTCTTTATTTAAAAAATTAATAAAATCTTAATATGTGATATTTAGCAGAATAAGATTAATGTACTGAACAATAAGACTATTAAAGTTCATTTATGTTATTTTTAATAAGCATAAATAGGCCTAAATATACATTATGTTTATAAATTGACACTTAAATAAAAAAAGTAATGAAATAAAATTCTGAAAACAAATCATATAAATTAAAAAATTTGAAATAAGAGAGTATGTTTACTCATGTAATTTCATGTTTTTTAATTCTATTTTACTGTTAAATAGGTTTAAATGAATGTGTCCATGAAATAATCTGAAATACTATAAAATATAAATTAATATTAAGTTCTTTAAAAATTCATTTACACAATGTTTAGTATGTACCATAACAACAGAATGAGAAAGTATTCTTAACTTTCTTCAGTGTTTTTGAGAGAGGCAATATTTTATTTTAAACAAACATGTCAATAAGTAGCAAAAACTTTCAGAGAACTACGAGATTCAGTCCAAATCTGCCCTTAATGAGTCACACGTTCAACATCAGTCCATCAAACACTGATCTGGAGTCAGCTGAACCTGACAGACCTTCTTACGGGTCACTGAACACACACACACACAC
Organism: Carassius gibelio; assembly: GCF_023724105.1. NCBI lineage: Eukaryota > Metazoa > Chordata > Actinopteri > Cypriniformes > Cyprinidae > Carassius > Carassius gibelio. The sequence continues at coordinate 2,042,377 of NC_068410.1, read as the reverse complement.
ACACACACACACACACACACACACACACACACACACACACACACAGTTTAAGCGGTCACAGCTGAACATGTTGAAAGCTGAAAATGTTGGGACATAAAAACCATGGGGACGAAGAAAAGAGTGTAAAGAGAAAATAAAAGAGAAACAAACAGAGACGGACACATGTAGAGAGAGAGAGAAAAGCAGAAGCAGAGAGAGAGATGTTTGGCCGAGTAACAGTAGGGTTATTCATCCTGCGGTGTGAGAAGAATTTCAATTTTTCAGCGAGTGGGAGAAACGAACAAACCCAGGGAGAAGAACGACAGAAGCAGGAAAGAGATGTCAGAGCAACCTCTTAAACACAAGCGCTCTCTCTTTTCTCATGTGCTTCGGCGTGTGCTGCTGTGTAGTTCCTCACATCGCCACCAGCAGCGCTGTAGAGTCATCGACTTACATTAATAAAGATATGAAAACAGCCTTTTACTCAATTATCTGAACAGATTCATTCGTAGAAAGCAGACATGAAACAACAAGTGTTTGAAAGGTAAGAAAGAACCAGGGACGTCAGATGAAATTAAAAGCTGTTTGAAAGTTATTATGTTTAGCAATAACTGCAGAAAGCTGCTAAAAGTAGATCGTTTGTAGCCTTTGCGTTTAAGTTAACTAAAATTAAATCTAAACCTATAGAAAATATTTCTTGTTAACTGAAATATTAGATGGAAAACAAACTTAATTCAGCTTTCAAAGCAACGAGTTTAAATTGTTTTTCGTTTAAATTGAAGCACTAAAACTACTAACTTCAACAAAAAAAAATGAAATTAAACCTAAATGTAAAAGAAATGGCAAAACGACTTAATTTACAAAAAAATAAGCTAAACTAAAATGAAAACTGAAAAAGATAAAAATGAAAGCTAAATCAAAATACGATTTAAAAATATTAGCTGAAAATTTTATCTTTTTTTTATATCTTTATTTTTTAGTTTAAATCAAAGCACTCAAATTACTAAAATAAACTAAATAGTACTTAATATATATGTGTGTGTGTGTGTGTGTGTGTGTGTGTAAATGCACTAAAATTAATTCATAAAACCAAAAATGAAAAACGTAATAAAAAATTAAGCAAAAATTTTAATGGAAAATGTTATAATAATAATAATAATAATAATAATAACAACTTAAGTAAGCTGCCAGAGGAACGTCTATTTTTTTAAATTTAGTTTAAAGTGACTAAAATTACTAAAACTGAAAATTTAAATATAAATATGAAATGTTATATATATATATAATATAAATATATTTAAATATGACAATTTGAAATAAATTACCTCTAAATGGTAAACTTCAACCATAACAAAATGAAAAAAAGCGTTCAATAAAATTACTAAAAATTAAGCTAAAATTTAAATGAAAACTTAAAATAAACAAAGCCTATTAAAATATTATTAAAACTGTAATAATATATAAACAACACTTACATAACATTAATGCATAAAAACAGTTCTTTATTTAAATTTCGGCGTAACACTCATTTTTTAGGGTAGCTTTTAACTAAACATTTGTATTTGTACTATTTTCTTTGTTGTTTTGATTTGTATTTCTTTTCATATCTTTGCTTGTTGTATTTATTTTATACAGTGTATTATTTGTTTTTGTTCAGCACTTTGAGATCTACATTTAAAGGCGCTATAGAAAATAAAGTTTATTATTATTATTATTATTTCATTTCAGTTGCATTTTATTAATTTTATTTAGCAATTTAAAACTTGAGAAAAATGATGCAATAAGTTTTGGTCAAATAAAAAACGTGGGAAAACTCTTTATTGGGAGAGAGACAGACGACGTGAACTTTGACCTTGTCGGAATTGTGAAATCAACAGCTGCATCCATCATCCATCATCCATCCGTGTGTTTGTGTGTGTGTGTGTGTGTGTGTGAGAGAGAGAGATAGAGTGTGTGTGTTTGTGGCCTAGCTCTGTGGGCGACCGAAGCGGTTCCTTCTGCATGTGCTCAGATACATCACTGTGACACCATTCAGAGCCACCAAACACACACACACACACACACAAAGAGAGAGAGAGAGAGAGAGAGGGAGTATGTCCTAAAGCGTGTGAGTTTTCCTGCAGTGAATGGCACAGTACATCATGTTCAGGGTGAGTATTACAGCTGTGACAACACTGTACACAAAGTGTGTGTGAAACAACAGAGAAGCATGACATCTCATCCAATGAAATGCAATAGCATATATTCAAGTCTGGCATTGGTCGTTTAAAGGAATAGTTCACCTAAAAATAAAAATTCTGTCATCATTTGCAAGATATTTTGAAGAATGTTAAAGCATTTTCAGATTAAATATTCCTTTAATGTTAAAGTCAATGCATCCATGCAAAGTCATTTTTTTCCACATAATATACACTAAACTATAACTATAATTTATGTTCTGCTTTAAAACAAAAACATCGTTTTACGTCACAAAGTCAATAAAAATAAATGTTAATTATTTTAAAATTTAAATGTACTATAACTTAAACTTAAAGTTGCCAAAACAACATGTCTAATTTCCACTTCGCTTAAGCAGAAGCAATAAAATTACTAATCAGAAATAAAAACAAAAAATTAAATTGAAATAAAAAAAAATTGTATATGATTTTTTAAAAAAATAATTAAAAGCAGGAAAGCTAATTAATAAAAACAAAAACTAAAATTAAAACTGAAAATATAAAAATATAAACCCCATCAATAAATGAATTGAAAAATAAGACATTAACTATAATAAAATAACATTGAGGAATTTTAAGTTTTCAAGATTAATTTTATTTTGCAATTTAAATTTAGTGTCCTTAATAAATTGATGCAATATGATTTTAGTTTGTAGTCTGTATTTTATCCATATGCATATCCTTTCCTGAGCTAAAACTTAAACATGTTTCTGAAATCTTTACATACTGTTTCCGGGTCAAAATTGACCCGGACGTGATAGGCAGGTTAAATATTTTACTGTGACCTGTTTACTTCATTTGATCTTTTGTTGTTGTACTGATGTAACTTATTTTGCACTCTTCTGACAATTTAAAGTTTTGTTTGTTTGTTTGTTTTTTGCCAATAAATCACATTAAACTGATTTGAACTGTGTGCCGAGTCAGCTGCCAATTTCTAATGGACTTACAAAAAATAACATTCCATCTGCAGAAAGAGAGAGAAAAAATAGAAAAGAAGAGACGATGTGCTGACACCTCTCCACAAAACACACACACACACACACACACACACACACAGCTTTTGTCGATTAAGTTATTAGAGGTGTTTTCTTAATCTGAATTTAGGAGGGCAGGCTTGAAAAGAACAAGAGGGCAAAAAAACAGACGACAGAACAATGGAAAATATACGAGATAAGAAGTTGAAGGAAACACTGATAAAGAATAAAAAGACGGAAACAATATTATTATGAAGTATGACCCAAGACACGAGCACACACACACACACACACAATTGCTCACACACACACAGTGACACGCACACTATCACTCTCACACACACACACACACTCACAGACACACACACACACACACACACACACACACACACTTGACTTTCTGACATAAGGGAATTAACAGGAATTAAGTTTTTCTTCACACGTGATGTGATAATTCTCCATTTACTTGAAACACAAATAAGACTGTGTGCGTGTGTGTGTGTGCGTGTGTGTGTGTGTGCATAAAGCTCAGGATTTGGTTTCATATTTGTGTCTTAATTCTAAGCACATAAAAGCTCAAGGAACAAGAACAAACTCTGAACCAAAACAATACAAAAAAAAAAAAACAAGCAACAAATACACAACATCAACTCTAAAGCCTCTGAACGTAATCGAGTCTCAGGTCACTCTGACATTTTTTTTAATTTAAGGGGAAAAATAAAATTTCAAATGTTTAAAGTTAAAGCAAAAGTTAATTTATACATTTATACAAATATACATATGCAAGATAAATATAGTTGAAAGACATTATACATAATATTTGCAGTATTTAAGACCTAGTTTCTAAACTTTAAAGTTCAAAGTTTAAAGCTAATTTTATAACATAAAATTACATAATATTTGCTCAAAAACATGCAAATCATTCAAAGACTTGTTAGAGATGTCCATTACAACTCTATAAGTTTAAAGTTTTTACAAATTGGATAGATAATATTTGCACAAACACAGATTCAAATCATTCAAATTCCTTTCATTTTCAGAAAAATGTAAATCAAAACTTTACATTTAAAAAAAACAAAAACAAAAAAATATTATACATAATATTTGCTTTCATGTGCATCAGAAAAATGTTTCAAAAATACTAATATGACTTATGAGGTGAAGAACATTGCTGGGCGGAGCTATGAGATGAAAAGAGCCAATCAGCTGCCGGAACACAGTAGAACAGACTGTACTGAAGAGACGACAGCAGGAGAGACAGACAGATGTCAACACACACACACACTCACTAACACACACATACTCACTCACTCTCTCACACACACACACACTCACACACACACACTCAATGACTCACTCTCACACACACATACACACTCACTCACTCACTCTCACACACACACACACACACACACACACTCTCACACACTCACATACATACTCACTATAACTAACTAACTAACACACACACAAAGATACACACTCGCACACTCACTCTCTCACACACACACTCACTAACACACACATACTCACTCACTCACACACACACACACACACACACACACACACACATACTCACTATAACTACTGTAACTAACACACACACACAGATACACACTCGCACACTCACACACACTCACTCTCTCACACACACACACACTCACACACACACACTCACATACATACTCACTATAACTCACTAACACACACACACACACACTCACTCTCACACACACTCACACACACATACACACACTCACTGACTCACTCTCACTCACTCACACACACACACACAGATACACACTCGCACACTCACACACACTCACTCTCTCACACACACACACTCACACACACTCTCACACACACTCACATACATACTCACTATAACTCACTAACACACACACTCACACACTCACACTCACACACATACACTGACTCACTCTCACTCACTCACACACACACACACAGATACACACTCGCACACTCACACACACTCACTCTCTCACACACACACACTCACACACACTCTCACACACACTCACATACATACTCACTATAACTCACTAACACACACACTCACACACTCACACTCACACACATACACACACTCACTGACTCACTCACATACATACTCACTATAACTCACTAACACACACACACTCACACTCACACACACACACACACTGACTCACTCTCACTCACTCAGTAACACACACATACACTCACTCATTCACTCACTCTCACAGACACACACACAGACACACACACACACACACACACACACACTCACACACACTCACGCACACACACACACACACACTGACTCACTCTCACTCACTCAGTAACACACACATACACTCACTCATTCACTCACTCTCACAGACACACACACAGACACACACACACACACACACACACACACTAACACACTAACTCACTCACTCTCACAGGCACACACTCACCTCACTAACACCCTCTCACTAACACACTCACACACAAACACACTCACTGACTCACTCATTCTCTCACACACTAACACTCACACACTCACACACACACACACACACACAAATGTAATATCTGAAACTACTCTGAAAAGTGCTGTTTTATCACTGACATCTGAAATTCTTATCAGTTTAAAAAGTACATCTCAACAACTAGATCATGCTGATTTTGTAGCGGTAAGAAATGTGTTAAGTTAAAATATTTATAACAGTGACTGCACATGATAATCTGACATCAGATCCATGCAAATCCATAACATATCAAATCTGTTCTTTCTACAGAGGTTTGTGTGAGTATTAACTGTGTGTGTGTGTGTGTGTGTGTGTGTGTGTGTGTGTGTTTCACAATGGCTTGTGCAGGAATGTTTCTCTGAGATTATCAAGATATTCTGTGAAATGAAGACTTTCACTGAGTCCACGCCTCTCTTCTCAGAACTCAGGTGCTGTAATGACACAGTGTGTCCGTGTGTGTTTTCATGTACACAGGTGTGTCTGTGTGTGTGCTCGTGTAAGAACAACCACAAAAGCTTTATTTCTGTAACAAGTAATAAGGGAGTAACTAACTACAAGTAAAGCGATACTAATTTAACTACATTTTTCAGTTTCCAAAACAGTTTGTTACTGGTGTACTGCACTACTTTACAGTTTTTGACAAATTGTATTGTATAAACAAGCTGAGATAATAAACACACATATTAAAATTATTAAAAAATGTATTACACTGTACAAGTACAACATGTCGATTTATTACTACAAATACACTTTTTATAATATTTTTGTGCTCCATTATATATTAAAACATTTTATTCAATTAATTCTGAATAAATGTATATTTTTGCATATTAAAATGAAAATGTTAAATTCAATTAACATGCATAATTTTTTTTTACTTTATTATAAATACAAGTAATAGATTTAGTATTCCAGTTATTATTAGTTTTGCATATTAAAATTAATAAAACGTTAATTGCAATAGACATTTTTGTGCCAAAATAAATATGAGATAAAATACTAATGAGCTTATTGGTTGAATGTATAATATATTTATCGTTTTGCATTTTAAAATTATTAAAATGTTAAATATTATAAAAAAAAATGTGTAGCAACAAAATGAATTTAATTAGTTAAACACTAAACATGTTTTGACTTTTTTTTATACCAACTACTGTATTGTATTTATTTTGATAAATGTTTCTTTCTCAAGTTTAATGTTGTAAATAATCAAATGTTACATCCTTATAGGCTTTTGTGTTCAGACTGCAAACATATAAATAATATTGCACAAGAATAGATATTAAAACGTTAGTATTGAATGATATTCTAAGACATTAGTCGATTAACTCTTTAAACCCTGTGACCTGATGACAGATGAAGCGATCAAATGCGTGTTTTCACCAAACAAAGACACTGTTTCTGTTTTGGAAAATCTTTGGTTACATTTGACACTTCGACATGCAGCGATAGACACATTTACAATAAATACAGCTTCCTCCAAACATATAAAACTTAGACTTCTGTCTCTAATGTCCACAGGACACTGTTCCTGAAAGCAAACCTGAGATTCAAGGTGTTTTTCCAGCAGCTGACTCACTTTATTTGTGCAATAAGGATTAAAAAAAGAGTTAAAATTTAAAGAACACAAATTACAAGCATTTTGCAATAAGGTCTTATTAGTTAAATGAAGGTGCCTATATTAGTTAATTGTATCTGTTAATATTACAACAAAAAAAATCGATGTAATTTTGTGAACTATTAATAAATGCAGTAAAAATAAATGTGTCTTTTATAGTTTATTTTAAGATGATGCATTAATGTTAACAATAGATCTTATTGAAAGAGTTGTGTCACATCTGTGTTTACGTTATAAATAATGATACTTTTCTGGCCCATTTTATTTGCATAATGATTTAAGAACAAAAAAAAAACATTTTGATTACAATGCAGAAATAAATAGATAGATAATGATTTTTTTTGTCCAAATAACTGTCATTGCATTTGTTCTATTGTACTTAAATTTACTTTGACAAATGTAAAAAAAATATATATTTTGGATGGTAATGAAAACAAATAGAAAAAAACATTTTTATTATCATCATTATTTTAAATAATTCTAAATAATGTCACCAAGAAAAATGGTCCAATAGTTACAAACAGCATTACTTTCTTCATAAAATATATCTATAATATTTTTCTTATTTTTTCTTTTAAATTATGTCAAAATGTATTTTAGAAAGAACAACATCTATGAAGTTTAATCTGAAATGCATTCAAATCCAGTAACATTTATTTGTTTTTAATCATGCTGTGCAACTTCAGATTTGATACAGATCTAATGATAATTTAGTAACGCTCCATTGTTCAACATTAGTTAACTAACAAACCAATGACAAACTTTATCAGTTAATATTATTTAATGTATCCGAGCTAACATTTAGCTATGAGTAAACAGGACTGTATTTCTGTCTCTGCCTCTAAAACTTCTCACAAACCTTTGAACATTTTCATTAAGACATTATTTATTATATTTCTTTAACCCATGGAACTGTCGGCTGCTTTTAGATGTAGTAGATCAGCTTTTATTATCCTTAAAGGGCATTTCAGTCATAAACAACGAAGCGTACACACAAACACACACTCATTACATCTCACACACCTGAGTGACCTGTGTGTGTGTGTGTGTGTGTGTGTGTGTGTGTGTGTGTGTGTGTGTGTGTGTGTGATCCGTTTCACTCTATTCATCACGCTTCCCGTGAGAGACGAGAGAATGAATGAATAAATGAATAAAAGAGAAGAGTAAATCTTTCACTCCCAGATACCAGAGAGAGAGAGAGAGAGAGAGACAGAGAGAGAGAGAGAGAGAGAGAGAGAGAGAGAGAGAGACCATTGGTCCAATAGAATTGATGGAGCGGTGCTGGACACGGTCCAGAAGAAAGCTGTTTTTACTCAGCTCACACACACACACACACACACACACACACACACACACTGAGGAGCTTGTTCTTAACTCTAGTGCTGCAGGAAATTGAGAAAGACCCACAGAAAGAGAGAAATGAGTGCTCGAGGCTGTTTGCAGGTGTTCAGAGAACTATAAACAAAGACTGAGAGTGTGTACATGGAACCACACAAATACATTCTGATAGCAGCTTAATTCATTAACTCCCAGTAAAAAATCCCAGTTTTACTTGAATATAAATGTGTGTTGGCGGTGTGTGTACACATCAACTCCATAATGATAAATAAAATCATATAAATCTTCAAAAATCATAACCTCTTTCTCAAAACAAACTTTTGGGTGATGTCACATAGCCCAAGGCCCCTCCCATGACTGTTGATTGACAGTGGTGTTTAACCTAAGCCCCGCCCTGGGCGAGCAGTTAACACTCATCCATTGAGAGGGGCGGGGTCAGCAGAGCTCATTAGC
>NC_068410.1:2015783-2028283 GCF_023724105.1 Carassius gibelio | reverse complement strand
AATTCCAGCTCATCATGTCATGAGTTATGAATCATTATTGTGACTCAACTTTGACTTGAACTAAAAAGGGATACTTCAGAAACAGTCCGAGATAACAACAGACACTCATCAACAAGTCAAGAGTCATACAAACACGACAGCCAGCTCTGTAGAGCCGAGGAGCCCTGATAAACACAATCAGAGACTGAGAGATAACGAGAGAAACACACAAACACAACTCACCAAAGTCTGCTCATACTGCAGCGCGCGCTGCTCCGTTCCGTCCACAGCCATGACTGCAGCTCACACACACACACACTCACACACACACTCACAAAACACTCTCACACGCGCGGAGGAGAGCTCACGACACAGCAGAACCCTCTCCACCACACAGACACGAGAGTGAACGCGTGGCCCTTGCGTAACGTCAAGCTGCGTGACTGACTTCTGCGGCTCTGATCTGAGAAGGAAAAGAAGTTTGTGTTCGAGGTGGGGTGGGCGGGGCTTACGGAGAAACTCCGCCCATTACGCGCTCACGCAGCCTGCGTCTAGACACATTCCGCCATACATGATAGACACGCTCTGAGCTATCTATCTATCTATCTATCTATCTATCTATCTATCTATCTATCTATCTATCTATCTATCTATCTATTGATATTGTGTCCATAGCTTTAAAAAAGGTGAATAATGTATTTAAAACGAGGGATTATTAAAAATAAGAGTAATAAATTACTTTTATTTTTTAAAGAAATGTTTAACATGATCCCAAAAGCTAGTTTTAGCATGATAATAACAAAAATATAATTAGAGAAAAGAAAGAAGCCTTGCAGACAATAGATTTTTTTATATATATAATCAGTGCTGGCACCTTATTTATTATTTAATTTATTCATTATTTTTATTTTGCGTGCATTGATATTGTGTCCATAGCATCGATGTAAAAAACGTTTATGTCAGTAATCTACTTTGACACATTAATAAATAAATAAATAAATAAATAAATAACAGAACTGCCTAAAAATGCTGTCTAGGTACAATTTTGAAATGATTTTGAATCTAATATATATGTGTAATGTGATTACATATAAATATTATAAATAGACCTACAGTTATTGTAATTTTACAATAGACTCAATTTACCTGAATGTACCCTAAAATTTACCCTAATTAACCCCAGAAGTGTATATAATTGATAGACAGCCATCATAAATGATGCAAATGTTTTTAAACAGCAAGAAGCAACAAGTGAAACAGATGCTTTTATTCAAAGAGAATGTTATTTTAGACTCATTTTGTGACAAAACGATTGCATCTGAAGCTGAAAGTCGAGCGGATCTGTTGATGATGATGGTCCTGGTTCCTCGAGCACATATAGATCAAACATTGACTTCATATAAACAACTGGAAACAAGCTGAAATTGAAATATACAATCACTGAACACATGCTTTATGACTGCATTCTGTCAGCAGAACGATCCTCTGTTAAACATGTTTTATCATTATGAGTAAAGAATCTTTATATGCTTCCCAGAAACAATAACTTTTTTTCTAATAAGAATTGGATGTTAGCGTCCAGCTTTAAACATTTAAAAAACATTTGAATTCGGTTATTTGAACATTCCGTTTGAGCATTCTGCGAACGTCATGGGAACGTTACTTTCGAATGTTTTCTGAACGTTCTAAAACCAAGAAAGTAACATTTGAAAAATGTTACAACTCAACATTCAACTGAAATGTATCAAAAATGTTTTACAGTGTACATCTTCAAAAAAATGAATAAAAAGGTGCTTATAAGGTTCTTCACATTTTTGGTTCCACAAAGAACCATCTCTTTCTTCTCTTTTTATAATCTGAAGAACCTTCCTCTGATGTTAAAGCTTCTTTATGGAAACATTTAGACAAAAAACAACAACAACAAAGGTTGTTCTATGGCATCATGAAGCACCTTTATTTTTAAGAGTGTAGAACATTTTGAGAACATTAATAAATATCAGATAACGTTGAATGGACGTTCTATTAGCGTTACTGGAACGTTCTGATAAAGTTAATAATTTTAAGCTCACCACATTGTTTCTCAGTACAGCTAAATAAAAAGACATCAAACTTCTGTAACATCAAACTTTATCAGCTTATTAAATGTTTTAAGAGGAGAAAGTAAATGAGTAACATTTATTTGATCTTCTTCTTGAATTTCACGCAAGAGGATCAAATGTGAACGAGCGTATAAAAACATCAAAGCAACTGAAATGATTTTCCAACTGTATAATCTTTCTTCATATTGTAGCTTTATTATTAAACATGCAGGATACCCATATCTCAGCTGATATATAACCACAAATATCCTCAGATATATAAAAATTCAGCTTTTTTTGTCACAAAAAATCTGTTGTTTAGAAAGAACTGAACTTGAACATTTAGTAATACAAATATTTTATAAAATAATAAAATCGACATACAGAATTTGTAAGATAATTTAAACAAATAAAAGGCATAAATGTCTCCATCTCCTGGTGAAAATCAGCATTAAGCATTAAAACGTGGTCATTAAATTCTAATAGTATTTGTTTATTTAATAGATTCCACTTTTATTTTAATTTTAGAGTTTGGGTCAATTTGTTTGTATTTTTTTTTATTAGTTTTTTTGTTATACTAGTCATTATATCATCTTTAATATATTTTATTTCAGTTAATGTTAATGTTTTGTTATATTTAATAAATGGTTTTAAATAATAACCCTCATTTTAAGAATAATTAAACATTTTATTGAAAAATAAAATAAAAACATTTCATCTATTACTTTTGGCTGTGCGTGAATCGCTAAGAAAAACATTCAAGGAGATCAAATCATATTTTGCTGAGGATAGAAGTAGTACACAGTGAATATCTTTTGCTTAACATTACAATTTTTATATTTTTGGGATAGCAAATGTAAATTAAGGACTGTATCAAATACTTTAGTACATAATAATCTTTGTAATCTTAAGTGAATGTATTAAACAAAGCCTTTGCCTTGTGTACAGTATGTTGGCGTTTCATTTGCTGAGCTCAAGTGTGTTTGTTCATATTCAGGGATCTTCATGTACTGTACGCTTGAGTCGATCCTTTAAACACAGACTCTGGAGACGGATGACACACATTCAGGTTAATGATTGTTTCTGAGGAGAGAGGAAGAACGTCTGGAGATTTCTGTGAAGAAACTGAAAGTGTGACAGAAAGAAGCAGTGGAAAATCTGACGCAATATGATCTGGACCACTTAAATATTAAACAGAAGTTAAGATGGTTATGAGTCACAGTGATTATATAAAGAATACCCGAAACAATACAGACAGAAATAAGCATTGAGCACAAAAATAAATAAATAAATAATATGTTAGTTTGTTTTCAATGCATTAACTATTAATTAATCAAATAATTAATATTAATTTAAAATAATATTAAATGTATTAATTTATTATTAATTGAATCTATTAATATTAATTAAACATTTATTTCAGCTATAGTTGCCATTCATTTAGCAAAACTAAAATTGAAAAAATAAATAAAATAAATAAAAATGACAAATCCATACAGTTAATTACTTTAACTACACTTCAAATAATGAAAATAATATATATTGTAAATAATTAAAAATATGAATACAAATAATAAGAGTATCTGAAATATTCATTATAATTTCTAAATGGGTTTAGGATAATATCAAGCAATTACAGACTGTCCTGAACATTACTGATCACATTAGAGACATCACACGCTTTAATCTGGCTGAACTTTGACCTTAGCTGTCATTCTCTGACCTTTAGTACAGAATAAACTGTGACAGAAGATCAAAGGTCACTTAAATATCATGAAATACAATCGGTCTGAATAGAGCTAAAACTACAATGTTCAATAACCAGAATGCTTGCCGAATTTTCGACATCATTTTAAATCATTAATTATTAATGTTTTTAGCACCAGTCTGAACATTTCAAAGAATCAGTGGTATTTTGGGAGAAACATCCCTCATCCAAACACGCACGCACACACACAAACACACACACACGTCCCGCAGATGATGAGGGCTCATCAGCCAATCAGAAGCCAGTATTTTGTTCAGTCACGGTCAATCATTGTCCTTCCAAAAAATGCCAGCACATCATATTAATGGAGCGCAGATGGACAACAGGAACTCACAAACACACACACACACACTCTTACACTCACACTCACTCACAAAAGTAAAAGTTAAATTAAATATTAAGACGTCTGCAGATTCCACTTTTTTTGTTTTATTGACGTAATTATAATTACAGAACAGGAACACACAAACATGTAAGAAGAGTTTATGCACTTTTAGATTTTTCTTGATTTACCAAAATATAGGGGCTATTAAACAGCACGCATTTATATATTCAACACACACACACACACACACACACTTTATATATATTTCTTATGTCTGAATACGAGGTAGGAAATGAAGAAATGCATGTGATTCATCTTCCAAAAAGGTTTTCTAGATTCAAGATCAAGAAACTAATAAAAATAGCACTTTGTCCAATACTGTATTTCTGATAATATATTTATTATTTAACAGAATTATAATACCAATAAAAAGTATCTGTTTTTATTTATTTATTTTTCTCCGAGGTTACGCTACAGTTCAACTAGAGAGTTTTACAAATGCAATAGTCAAAGTGTTATTCGCTCGAGGTATTTTTGTTCTCGTTAAAAAAGTATCAAGTACCTAACAGCATAAAATCCTGAATGAATCGGTATGAGACTAATGCTCTCAAGTGGTTTGGCTTCAAATAAAATTTACATTACATAAAAATAAATTAATAACACAAATGTGAACTAACAAGGAATGCTTAATGCCCATCGTGTTCAAAGAACAATCTGAATATAAAACCACTTTTTAGTCCACTTCTGCAAAAAGCACACATTTACATCAACTTCACACACACACACACACACACACACACACACACACACACACACACACACTCACACAAACATTTTGCACTGGTTAGAATGAATAACAACATTTACTTCACTTATATATTGTTTGCACAGCTGGAAAGTGGATGCTCCAGCAGTTGGTGGAGTGCGATGGTTTCGGTCCTGGTTCCTCGAACGCCTCGGTCTCTGAAAGTGGACAGAACGGGACGCAACCTCACACCATCTCCCGGCATGCTGCCTTCGATCGCTTTATGTAACTAAAATACACATCAGAGAACGTTTGGTTATTTTGTAAACTCATGCCAAAACCTCTTTTGGCTTTTAAATAATTTTTTTCTTCTCGACAAGGCTGCATTTAATTGATCAAAAACACAGTAAAAAAAAATATATATTTTTACTATTTAAAATAACGGTTTTCTGTGTGAATCTGTGTTAAAGTGTAATTTATTTCTGTGATGCTCCGCTGTATTTTCAGCATCATTCCTCCAGTCTTCAGTGTCACATGATCTTCAGAAATCATGAAACTATGAAGATTTACTGCTCAAGTTTAATTCTTTATCTATTTTGCTTTCTTTCCCCCTTTTTTCTTTTCTGTGTTTTTTGTATTTCACAGTTAAAAAAACTAACATTATAAATGTATTGACTGTTACTTTCGATCAATTTGATGCATCTTTAATGAATAAAAGCATTAATTTCTTACATCAATGTGCATTAAATGTCCTAATTTAGCTTAAAATGGAAACTATTATCCCTTAAAACACAATATAATCTTACAAAATGTACTACAAATTAACTAAAAAAGACTTTTGTGCAATGGAAATTGGCTGTGATGTTCTTTAGTGAACCATAATACCAATAAAGGTATTCGATGTCGATGATGTGGAAATAGTTTGATCCCTAAATCCTGAAAGTCATTTTTACTGTGTGTGAGTGATAAATTCCCACCTCTTTCAGAGAAACGGCTCCGACGAGTCGCCCGATGCTGGTGACGTAAGCGTAATCCAGATTCAACACAGAAAACATGGTGTGCGTCTGAGGAAACAATGTTCAACTTGTTCAAAACTGCTTTTATGATGTGCACAAGTGACTAGATGAACAACCAGTTCTGAGAAGTTCATTTCTGATATGAGAAATGAAAAAAAAAGTAAGTAACAACGCATCATCATGATTATGATGTCACAATTGCACACACCTTGTGCAGTGAAGTGTGCTCCACCAGCTGGAAGGGGGCGGGGTCAATCTTACAGCTGTTGAAGGTCACCTGCTCGTCAAGCTGTTGCTCCTCCCACTCCTCAATCTGCATTCACAGACAGAGACACAGTGTGTGTGAGAGTGTGTGTGTGTGTGTGTGTGTGTGTGTGTGTGCTCGTATTCCTACTTTATGAATACCAAATATCCCCACAAGGATAGTAATAGAAGTATATTTTGACCCTGTCGGTGCAGTTTTTGATCCCCATGAGGAAATACGTTTATAAATCATACAGAATGAAGTGTTTTGAGAATGTAAAACAGCCTGTAGTTTTCTGTGAGGGGAAAGTTTAGGGTAAAGGGATAAAATATACAGTTTGTACAGTAGAAACACCATTACGCCTATGGGATTAAACCCATAAAACATGGAAACACAACATGTGTGTTAAAATGTGCTCACCTCTTGAAGTATCGTATCATCCTCTGTGTCTGAGTCGTCCTGGAAGGAGATGGAAACACACACACACACACACACACACACACACACACACTTAGGCTGAAAACAGCATTATCTGGTTTCTTTTTTATCCTTTTTACCAGTTCAGGATTCATTCTTATTTATATTTTTCTTGATTTTGTTTTGATTGCTCAATTAAATCTGAATTATTTATATCTTTATTTTTACAATAACAGGGCCTATGAAATTATTATAATTATTATTATTATTTTTTTTTTCAAAATAAAGAGTTCAGTTTAAATATTTCCATTTAACAGTTTAACTTTTTTTTTGTGTAATTATATTTATAAAGCGAGATTACGTGTATTCCTTAAATAAAACGATTGTACAGTAAATTATTTTTTTATTATTATCACAGACAGTAGCCATTATAACAATTATATTATTACACAGACCTGTTTGTTTACGACTGGATTCTGCAATTTCAAGGAAATAATAGCAATTTTTCTTGTGTTATTATTAAACTAAATTAAGAAGGCACTCACTTGCTCAAAAACACCACTGTAAATTGCAGGAGCACATTAGTGTGTATTGGATGTCTCACCTCCATTGCCTCGATCTCAGGACGAGAACAGAAGAACTTCTTTAAGTTGAGGCCAGAATCATAAAGACCTGAGAGACAGAAAAAAAGTTTCATACTGTATATCCACAATATGTTTTTATTTGCTATTTGAGTACATATTTGATCAAGTGCACTTAACTCAATATCTGATTATTAAGTGTTTTGCAAGCATAAATATGTAAATTATGAATTAAAAACTTACTGTATTAAAAATATTTTCCATGCATTTTTACACATACACATGACGAGCCATAGAAATTCTTTAATGTGAAGGATGTTTTATGTTATTTTAAGATCACAAGAAGTCAATGGGAGGTTCTCGATATTACTTGTAATTTCTTCTTCATCTACAGATGGCTTCTTCAGAGCAGATTTCATAGGTTTAGCATTTGTAGCGGATGCAGACTCTTCTGAGGACATCTACAACAAACATAAAACATACTGTATATGTGTATATGAACATAATCAACAACTATCTAAAAAAAAAGCAATAGAATACAACATTTCAGTATTATTCAGTTCATCGTCTGACCTGGAAGCGAACCTTGTATCTGTTTGGCATAGTGGATGCATTCTGCTTATTATGCTGCATTCGCTGTGTTAAGAGCCCCAGTAACTGAGCACGCTCGACAGAACCCAGCAAGAGCATCGACTCTGAGAGACACGATGAAAGAAAGATCAGACACAAAGATCAGGAAAACACTATGTATTTACTTCATGTTATAAGACTTTCATTTTAGGAAAAAAAAAAGAACATAAAAAATTACAAAAAATATGTCGAATGATCTAAAAACCCATTTCTCTAGTCATGCAATGAATGTAATTTCAAAGCAAATAAATAAATATATAAATAAAATAAAATATTATATTATATTATAAATAAAAAAAGTACAATTATTGATTTTTTAAAATCATTATGAAAAATACCATTAAAATTGAAAATTATTCTGAAAATATAAAGCTCATTTAGTATTTTATTTCAACATCCTGACAGCATAGTGAACGGTACAAAAATATTATTTCGGTTATTATTTATGTCCACATTATTATTATTTTTTATATTAATAAGTTAAGATACTGGCATATAGTATACTTATCACTACTAGCACCAACACTACAGTTGGTGAGAAATAAGTGTGTGTGTGTGTGTGTGTGTGTGTGTGTGTGTGTGTGTGTGTGTGTGTGTGTGTGTGTGTGTGTGTACCTGCAGATTTCACCAAAGGCAGTGTTTTAAGATTTCCTGAACGTAGGATCTTGATTATGTCTCTGTAGGTGGAGTTCAGTGTGATATAACGAACATCTCTTTTCATAAAGTCCTCCACATAAATATTATACTTCCTAGAGACAGAGAAGGGGTCACTGTGAAAAACTTTGACGCACAACATAGAAATACTGTGTGAAAATTTCGAATGAAGGCAATCAATTTCAAATGGATTTACAAAAAAATATCCAAAATGCACTTTAAGTGTTTATTTTATTGCACTTCATCTATTTGTGTCTGTTCATTTCAATTACAATACATATCTTTAAAGAGATTTTTCTCCACTTCAGCAGCACTTACAAACACCAAAACTTAGAGTTTTATTTGTATCTATATTCTGAAGATATTTACTGAGTGGTTTGTCAATATATAATTTACATGTCTTTTATTGCACTTTATCTATTTGTGTCTATAGATTTCAATTACAATACATATCTTTAAAGAGATTTTTCTCCACTTCAGCAGCGCTTACAAACACACAAAGTTAGAGTTTTATTCCTCTTTAAAGTCTAAAGGTTTTTACTGAGGGGTTTATTCATATATCATTTACATGTCTTTTTATTGCACTTTATCTATTTGTTTCTATAGATTTCAATTACAATACATATCTTCAAAGAGATTTTTCTCCACTTCAACAGTGCTTACAAACACACAAACTTAGAGTTTTATTCCTCTTTAAAGTCTAAAGGTTTTTACTGAGGGGTTTATTCATATATAATTTACATGTCTTTTTATTACACTTTATCTATTTGTGTCTATAAATTTCAATTACAATACATATCTTTAAAGAGATTTTTCTCCACTTCAGCAGCACTTACAAACACCAAAACTTAGAGTTTTATTTGTATCTATATTCTGAAGATATTTACTGAGCGGTTTGTCAATATATAATTTACATGTCTTTTATTGCACTTTATCTATTTGTGTCTATAGATTTCAATTACAATACATATCTTCAAAGAGATTTTTCTCCACTTCAACAGTGCTTACAAACACACAAACTTAGAGTTTTATTCCTCTTTAAAGTCTAAAGGTTTTTACTGAGGGGTTTATTCATATATAATTTACATGTCTTTTTATTACACTTTATCTATTTGTGTCTATAAATTTCAATTATAATCCATATATTTAAAGGTTTTCATAAAATGTTATTTTCTCCACTTCAGCAGCACTTACAAAGGCAAAATCTTAGAGTTTTATTCCTCTCTATATTCTGAAGGTTTTTCCTGAGGGGTTTGTTTACATATCATTCACATAGAACATTATAGAACATTCTATTTCTAGAAACATTATGAAAATGTTTTTTTATTATTTGTAGAGAGATAAGATAAATTCAAAATGCCTTGTGTATAAACATTTAATTCTAATATTTCAACAAAATCAAACAATAATTTTGAACCTAGTTTTATACAATGTTCAGATTTTTCTTCTGAAAATGAGTGCAAATTAGTGCATATTTAATTTTATAATGCATCATTTGCATTAAATTTCAGAAAACTTTGAATACAAAACATGTTTGCAGTTCTTAATGCAATAAATCAACTGGGGAACTATTTGTAAAAATATTTACACTACTCATCTTGGGTGTCACGACTTAATAAGTTAAAGGCAGTTAAATTTAGTTTGCGTTAAATTGAATTTAAGCACTGCTAATGTGCATGTTGCTATACGTATGTTAATGTATTAAACCTCGGTAAACTGCAATCGCTGTATATACACTAATGTATTACAATATTGATATTAAACATTTGATATGCCAGCTAAAGTATGTAAACTCTAAAAGCATGATGACATTGTAATCTACCCAAAGTGTTTACAAAATCCATTGAAAATAAGTAAAAATTAACTGCTAAGAAATGTACTGTAGGGATATAGAGACTTACTCTTGGTGGCCCCAACTAAGCGTGGGCAGGTAAGGCAGTTTTTTAATGCGGATAGCCGTGTCATAGATGGAAGGCTGAAGACTCTGAGAGATCATGTTGGCCAGAATCACAGAGATCAGGATGGGTAGAGTGTAACTGATCTGACCAGTCATCTCCATCATGATCACGCCAGTTGAGATCGTGTGAGTGACTCCTGCCGTTAACGCTGCCGCTCCTGAACACCAAAGAGAGTTACAGCTGATTAAAAGCTAAATCAGTGCTTAATTCTGATGTCTGCATGTCTGTCTCACCTATAACAGCATACGCTCCGGGCACTATGTGGTATATGTGTCCATCAACGTTAAATCCATCAGGAAACAACGTGGCCAAACCTTCACCAACCAAACGGCCAAATGCAGCACCTGAAACACACACATATGCATTCCCTTTAGAACGAAAGCCAAATTAATTTTCATATTAATAGATACTGTTAAAAATTCACACCGTTCACACCAAGAACTACGATATTATTAAGTTTTTCTGCTCACTGAGGCAGCATTAATTTGATCAAAAATATGGTAAAAATGTATAATATTATTACAATGTAAAAAAAATAGTTTGCTATGTGAATATCTGTTTAACGGTAATTTATTTCTGTGATGCACAACTGAATTTACAGCATCATTCCTTCAGTCTTCAGTGTCACATGATCTTCAGAAATCATGAAAATATGACGATTTACTGCTCGAGAAACATTTCTGATTATCAATGTTGAAAATAGTTGTGCAGCACAATATTATTGCAAAATGAATATAAATCCAAATATATCATTATTTTCTTCTGTTATAGTTGTGGTGTGGACTTCCCTAAACACAGTTAGAGTTAGATGAATTTATTTTTACCTTTATGGTTTTAGTTACTGTTATAGTTCTCATCCATGGTGTGAACGGGCCATAAAAATTTGGAAATACAGAAAAAAAAGGAAAGAAAAGTAAATATCATGTTTTAAGTGAAACACACAAACACATACCAATGACGAAAATGGGAACGAAGGAACCACATGGTATAGGAAGGGTTATGGAAAGAGCAGACATCCAGAACTACATAACAAACAATAGTACTGCTCATTAAAACACAACACACACACGCACACACACACACACACACACACACACACGCGCATACACAACACACATACACTATGCATCAAAAAACAAGTAAAACATTTACAAATATACTGTTTATGTTAAAATATTAAGAAACATCAGCTGATCATTATATGAAGCCTTTAAAGCAACCAGATTTCTGGATAAAAGGTTTCGATACTCAGCTATAGTTTGAGGACACAACTGTGTGTGTGTGTGTGTGTCTATTCACCTTCATGATGATGAAGACGGAGAGAAGGATGAAGACGTTAACCTGCGGATGTTTCCAGGCGGCTAGGTAATCGTCGTTAGCAAAGTCTGCTACGATGCCATGATTTGACCAGGTGCGATTGTCAAAAAATGAAATCAAGGAATCCTTTTTTGTGAGCTATAAATGGTGAGGAAATAAACACAAACTAGTTCTATATAAACAAAAAGCAGTACTTTAGACATTTTTTTTTAAAGGAAAACATTTTAATTAGTTGAAAATCACCCTCAGGCTATTCAAGATATTCAAGTCCTTATTCAAGATTAGGACACATTACTCCAAATCTTTATAGTAGAGTATGACTGCATTTGCTGCTAATGGAGCATTTTATTGTCTCATTTTGGGTAACTGATTAATTACAGTTTTTGTCCTTTGCTTACAGACTAAAACCGAATGCTTAGACCAAAGCCTCAATATCTAAACTTCTTGTAGCATACCTTAAACACATTGTCACCCTTGCACTTTGTTTGCAATTGGGTAACACACTTATTGCGAAACACTACACACGTTTTCTTAGATTAGACAATTTGTTAAAAAATGAAATCACCTGTTGTCATTGGGAAAATGTGTGTGTCAGTGCGTGTGTGTGTGAGAGTGTGTGTGTGCGTGTGTGTGCGTGTGTGTGTGTGTGTGTGTGTGAGTGTGTGTGTGTGTGTGTGTGTGCATGAGAGTGTGTTTGTGTGTGTGTGCATGAGAGTGTGTGTGTTAGTGAGTGTGTGTGTGTGCAAGAGAGGGTGTTTGTGTGTGTGTGTGTGTGTGCATGAGAGTGT